>NW_028137580.1:7500-10000 GCF_965140915.1 Aythya marila
GTTAGGGTTAGTGTTCTCTTAGGGTTAGGTTTTGGGTTAGGGTTAGGGTTAGGGTTAGGATTAGGGTTAGGGTTAGGGTTAGGGTAAAGGTTAGGGTTAGGGTTAGTGTTCTCTTAGGGTTAGGGTTAGGGTTACGGTTAGTGTTAGGTTTAGGGTTAGGGTTAGTGTTCTCTAGGTTAGCAATAGGGTTAGAGTTAGGTTTAGGGTTAGGGTTCTCTTAGGGTTAGGGTTAGGGTTAGGGTTAGGGTTAGGGTTCTCTAGCTTAGGATTAGGGTTAGGGTTAGGGTTAGGTTTAGTGTTAGGGTTAGGGTTAGGGTTATGGTTAGGGTTAGGGTTAGGGTTAGGGTTAGGGTTAGGGTTAGGGTTAAGGTTAGGTTAAGGGTTAGGGGTAGGGTTAGTGTTCTCTTAGGGTTCGGGTTAGGGTTAGGGTTACGGTTAGGTTTTGGGTTAGGGTTAGGGTTAGGGTTAGGGTTAGGGTTAGGGTTAGGGTTAGGGTTAGGGTTAGGGTTAGGGTAAGGGTTAGGTTTAGGGTTAGGGTTAGGGTTAGGGTTAGGGTTAGGGTTAGGGTTAGTGTTCTCTTAGGGTTAGGTTTTGGGTTAGGGTTAGGGTTAGGGTTAGGGTTAGGGTTAGTGTTAGGGTTAGGGTTAGGGTTAGGGTTAGGGTTAGGGTTAGTGTTAGGGTTGGGGTTAGGGTTAGGTTTAGAGTTAGGGTTTGGGTTAGGGTTAGTTTTAGGGTTCGGGTTCTCTTAGGGTTAGTGGTAGGGTTAGGGTTAGCTTTAGGGTTAGCGTTAGGCTTCTCTTAGGGTTAGGTTTAGGGTTCTCTTAGGGTTAGGGTTAGGGTTAGGGTTAGTGTTCTCTAGGTTAGGATTAAGGTTAGGGTTAGGTTTAGGTTTAGGGTTAGTGTTAGGGTTAGGGTTAGGTTTATGGTAAGGTTTAGGGTTAGGGTTAGGGTTAGGGTTAGGGTTAGGGTTAGGGTTAGGGTTAGGGTTAGGGTTAGGGTTAGGGTTAGGGTTAGGGTTAGGGTTAGTGTTACGGTTAGGGTTCTCTTAGGGTTAGGGTTAGTGTTCTCTTGGGGTTAGGATTAGGGTTAGGGTTAGGGTTAGGGTTAGGGTTAGGGTTAGGGTTAGGTTTTGGGTTAGGGTTAGGGTTAGGGTTAGGGTTCGGGTTAGTGTTCTCTTAGGGTTAGGTTTTGGGTTAGGGTTAGGGTTAGGGTTAGGGTTAGGGTTAGGGTTAGGGTTAGGGTTAGGGTTAGGGTTAGGGTTCTCTTAAGGGTTAGGGTTAGGGTTAGGGTTAGGGTTAGGTTTAGGGTTCTCTTAGGGTTAGGGTTATGTTAAGGGTTAGGGTTAGGGTTATGTTTTGGTTTAGGGTTAGGGTTAGGGTTAGGGTTAGTGTTAGGGTTAGGGTTAGGGTTAGGTTTAGGGTTAGTGTTAGGGTTAGGGTTAGGGTTAGGGTTAGCGTTAGGGTTATGTTTAGGGTTAGGGTTAGGGTTAGCGTTAGGGTTAGGGTTCTCTTAGAGTTAGGGTTAGTGTTCTCTTGGGTTTAGGGTTAGGGTTAGGGTTAGGGTTAGTGTTAGGTATAGGGTTAGTGTTCTCTTAGGGTTAGGGTTAGGGTTAGGGTTAGGGTTAGGGTTAGGTTTGGTTAGGGTTAGGGTTAGGGTTAGGGTTAGGGTTAGGGTTAGGGTTAGGGTTAGGGTTAGGGTTAGGGTTAGGGTTAGCGTTAGGGTTAGGGTTAGGGTTAGGGTTAGTGTTAGGGTTAGGGTTAGGGTTAGGGTTAGGTTTAGGGTTAGGGTTAGTGTTAGGGTAAGGGTTAGGGTTAGGGTTAGGGTTAGGATTAGGGTTAGGGTAAGGGTTAGGGTTAGGTTTAGGGTTAGGGTTAGGGTTAGAATTAGGGTTAGGGTTCTCTAACTTAGGATTAGCGTTATGGTTAGGGTTAGGGTTAGGGTTAGGTTTAGTGTTCGGGTTAAGGTTAGCATTAGGGTAAGTGTTAGGGTTAGGGTTAGTGTTCTCTTAGGGTTAGGATTAGGGTTAGGGTGAGGGTTAGGGTTAGTGTTATGGTTAGGGTTAGGGTTAGGGTAAGGGTTAGGGTTAGGGTGAGGGTTAGGGTTAGGGTTAGGTTTAGGGTTAGGGTTAGGGTTAGGGTTAGGGTTAGGGTTAGGTTTAGGGTTAGGTTTAGGGTTAGGGTTAGGGTTAGTGTTAGGGTTAGGGTTCTCTTAGGGTTAGGGTTAGTGTTCTCTTAGGGTTAGGGTTAGGGTTAGTGTTAGGGTTAGGGTTAGGGTTAGGGTTAGGGTTAGGGTTAGGGTTAGGGTTAGGGTTTTGTTTAGGGTTAGGGTTAGGGTTCTGGTTAGGGTTAGGTTTAGGGTTAGGGTTAGGGTTAGGGTTAGGGTAAGGGTTAGGGTTAGGGTTAGGTTTAGGGTTAGGTTTAGGGTTAGGGTTAGCATTAGGGTAAGGGTTAGGTTTAGGGTTAGTGTTCTCTTAGGGTTAGGGTTAGGGTTAGGGTAAGGG
>NW_028137579.1:0-189471 GCF_965140915.1 Aythya marila
GATCTATGGCTTTTGGGGTTTTCTTTCGTTGTTGGGGTTGAACCAGTTCTTTTTTGGGGTGTTTTTGACGTTTTTGGGGTCTCCGTTGGGTTTTGTTGGGTTCTCGTTGGTCGTTAAGCTAAATGGGAGTGGATTGTGGGTTTTGAAGAAGATCAGGTAAGTTTAGGGTGATTTGGGAGGGAAATGCATAGTTTTGTTTTTTTTTTTTCCTTCTGATCCAGTTCTTTTTTGGGGTGTTTTTGACGTGTTTTGGGGTTTCCGTTGCGTTTTGTTGAGTTCCTAATGGGTTTTATGGTGGGTGGGAGTGGATTTTGGGATTTGGAGAAGATCAGGTAGGTTTAAGGGTTTTCTTGGGGTTAAATCACGTATTTTCTTCTGATCCGGTTTGCTTTTGGGGTGTTTTTGAGGTGTTTTGGGGTTTCTGTTGCATTTTGTTGAGTTCCTAATGGGTTTTATGGTGGTTGGGAGTGGACTTTGGGATTTGGAGAAGATCAGGTAGGTTTAGGGTGGTTTTGGAATTGGATCCATGGTTTTTGGGGATTTTCTTCCAGTTTTGGGGGTTATCCCGTTCTTTTTTGGGGTGTTTTTGACATGTTTTGATGTCTCTGTTGGGTTTCGTTGGGTTTTCTGTTGGCATCTTGGTGGAAAAGGGTAAATTGTGGGTTTTGGAGAACTTCAGGTAGGTTTAGGGGGACTTTTGGGGTGGATTCATGGTATTTGGGGTTTTCTTCTGTTTTTTGGGGTGATCCTGTTCTTTTTTGGGGTGTTTTTGACGTGTTTTGGGGTTGTCCGTTGGGTTTTGTTGGGTTCTCGTTGGTCATCATTGTGAAAAAGGGTAAATTGTGGGTTTTGGAGAACATCAGGTAGGCTTAGGGGGACTTTTGGGGTGGATCTATGGCATTTGGGGTTTTCTTCTCTTTTTTGGGGAGATCCTGTTCTTTTTTTTTGTTTGTTTTGTTTTTTTTTTTTTTTTTTGACATGTTTTTTTGTCTCCATTGGGTTTCGTTGGGTTTTCCATGGTCATCATGGTGGAAAAGGGTAAATTTGTGGGTTTTGGAGAACATCAGGTAGGTTTAGGCTGGTTTTGGGATTGGATCTGTGCTTTTTGGGGATTTTCTTCCAGTTTATGGGTGATCCCTTTCTTTTTTGGGGTGTTTTTGACGTGTTTTGGTGTCTCCTTTTGGGTTTTCGTTTGGTTCATGTTGGTCATCATGGTGAAAATTGTAAATTTTTGGGGGGGAATTTTCTTCCAGTTTTGGGGGTGATCCCGTTCTTTTTTGGGGTGTTTTTGACATGTTTTGGGGTCTCTGTTGGGTTTTGTTGGGTTCTTGTTTTTCATCATGTTGGAAAAGTTTAACTTGCGTGTTTTGGAGAACATCAGGTAGGTTTAGTGTCGTTTTGGGGTGGATCTATGTTTTTTGGGGATTTTCTTCCAGTTTTGGGGGTGATTCCGTTCTTGTTTGGGGTGTTTTTGACTTGTTTTGGGGTCTCCGTTGGGTTTTAGTTGGATTCTCGTTGGTCCTTAAGGGAAATGGGAGTGGATTGTGGGTTTTGAAGAAGATCAGGTGAGTTTAGGGTGGTTTTGTGGGGAAATTCATAGTTTTTGGTGTTTTTTCTTCTGATTCAGTTCTTTTTTTGGGGTGTTTTTGACGTGTTTTGGGGTTTCCGTTGGGTTTCGTTGAGTTCCTAATGGGTTTTATGGTGGTTGGGAGTGGACATTTGGATTTGGAGAACATCAGGTACGTTTAGAGTGGTTTTGGGATTGGATCCGTGCTTTTTGGGGTTTTCTTTGGTTTTGGGGGTGATCCTGTTCTTGTTTGGGGTGTTTTTGACGTGTTTTGGGTTCTCTGTTGGGTTTTCCGTGGTCATCATGGTGGAAAAGTGTAAATTGTGGGTTTGGAGAACATCAGGTAGGTTTAGGGGGACTTTTGGTGTGGATCTATGGCTTTTGGGGTTTTCTTTCGTTTTTAGGGTTTATCCCGTTCTTGTTTGGGGTGGTTTTTGACTTCTTTTGGGGTCTCCGTTGGGTTTCGTTGGTTTTCCATGGTCATCATGTTGGAAAATTGTAAATTGTGGGTTTTGGAGATCATCAGGTAGGTTTAGGGTGGTTTTGGGGTGGATCTATGATTTTGAAGGATTTTCTTCCAATTTTGGGGGTGATCCCTTTCTTTTTTTTTTTTTTTTTTTTTTTTTTTTTTTTTTTTTTGACGTGTTTTGTGGTCTCCGTTGGGTTTCGTTGGGTTTTCCATGGTCATCAATGTGGAAAAGTGTAAATTGTGGGTTTTGGAGAACTTCAGGTTGGTTTAGGGGGATTTTTGGTGTGGATCTATGGCTTTTGGGGTTTTCTTTCGTTGTTGGGGTTGAACCAGTTCTTTTTTGGGTGTTTTTGATGTTTTTGGGGTCTCCGTTGGGTTTTGTTTGGTTCTCGTTGGTCGTTAAGCTAAATGGGAGTGGATTGTGGGTTTTGAAGAAGATCAGGTAAGTTTAGGGTGATTTGGGAGGGAAATGCATAGTTTTGTTTTTTTTTTCCTTCTGATCCAGTTCTTTTTTGGGGTGTTTTTGACGTGTTTTGGGGTTTCCGTTGCGTTTTGTTGAGTTCCTAATGGGTTTTATGGTGGGTGGGAGTGGATTTTGGGATTTGGAGAAGATCAGGTAGGTTTAAGGGTTTTCTTGGGGTTAAATCACGTATTTTCTTCTGATCCGGTTTGCTTTTGGGGTGTTTTTGAGGTGTTTTGGGGTTTCTGTTGCATTTTGTTGAGTTCCTAATGGGTTTTATGGTGGTTGGGAGTGGACTTTGGGATTTGGAGAAGATCAGGTAGGTTTAGGGTGGTTTTGGAATTGGATCCATGCTTTTTGGGGATTTTCTTCCAGTTTTGGGGGTTATCCCGTTCTTTTTTGGGGTGTTTTTGACATGTTTTGATGTCTCTGTTGGGTTTCGTTGGGTTTTCTGTTGGCATCTTGGTGGAAAAGGGTAAATTGTGGGTTTGGAGAACTTCAGGTAGGTTAGGGGGACTTTTGGGGTGGATTCATGGTATTTGGGGTTTTCTTCTGTTTTTTGGGGTGATCCTGTTCTTTTTTGGGGTGTTTTTGACGTGTTTTGGGGTTGTCCGTTGGGGTTTTGTTGGGTTCTCGTTGGTCATCATTGTGAAAAAGGGTAAATTGTGGGTTTTGGAGAACATCAGGTAGGCTTAGGGGGACTTTGGGGTGGATCTATGGCATTTGGGGTTTTCTTCTCTTTTTTGGGGAGATCCTGTTCTTTTTGTTTTTGTTTGTTTTGTTTTTTTTTTTTGACATGTTTTTTTGTCTCCATTGGGTTTCGTTGGGTTTTCCATGGTCATCATGGTGGAAAAGGGTAAATTTGTGGGTTTTGGAGAACATCAGGTAGGTTTAGGCTGGGTTTTGGGATTGGATCTGTGCTTTTTGGGATTTTCTTCCAGTTTATGGGTGATCCCTTTCTTTTTTGGGGTGTTTTTGACGTGTTTTGGTGTCTCCTTTGGGTTTTCGTTTGGTTCATGTTGGTCATCATGGTGAAAATTGTAAATTTTTGGGGGGGGAATTTTCTTCCAGTTTTGGGGGTGATCCCGTTCTTTTTTGGGGTGTTTTTGACATGTTTTGGGGTCTCTGTTGGGTTTGTTGGGTTCTTGTTTTTCATCATGTTGGAAAAGTTTAACTTGCGTGTTTTGGAGAACATCAGGTAGGTTTAGTGTCGTTTTGGGGTGGATCTATGTTTTTTGGGGATTTTCTTCCAGTTTTGGGGGTGATTCCGTTCTTGTTTGGGGTGTTTTTGACTTGTTTTGGGGTCTCCGTTGGGTTTTAGTTGGATTCTCGTTGGTCCTTAAGGGAAATGGGAGTGGATTGTGGGTTTTGAAGAAGATCAGGTGAGTTTAGGGTGGTTTTGTGGGGAAATTCATAGTTTTTGGTGTTTTTTCTTCTGATTCAGTTATTTTTTGGGGTGTTTTGACGTGTTTTGGGGTTTCCGTTGGGTTTCGTTGAGTTCCTAATGGGTTTTATGGTGGTTGGGAGTGGACATTTGGATTTGGAGAACATCAGGTACGTTTAGAGTGGTTTTGGGATTGGATCCGTGCTTTTTGGGGTTTTCTTTGGTTTTGGGGGTGATCCTGTTCTTGTTTGGGGTGTTTTTGACGTGTTTTGGGTTCTCTGTTGGGTTTTCTGTGGTCATCATGGTGGAAAAGTGTAAATTGTGGGTTTTGGAGAACATCAGGTAGGTTTAGGGGGACTTTTGGTGTGGATCTATGGCTTTTGGGGTTTTCTTTCGTTGTTGGGGTTGAACCAGTTCTTTTTTGGGGTGTTTTTGACGTTTTGGGGTCTCCGTTGGGTTTTGTTGGGTTCTCGTTGGTCGTTAAGCTAAATGGGAGTGGACTGTGGGTTTTGAAGAAGATCAGGTAAGTTTAGGGTGATTTGGGGAGGGAAATGCATAGTTTTGTTTTTTTTTTTCCTTCTGATCCAGTTCTTTTTGGGGTGTTTTTGACGTGTTTTGGGGTTTCCGTTGCGTTTTGTTGAGTTCCTAACGGGTTTTATGGTGGGTGGGAGTGGATTTTGGGATTTGGAGAAGATCAGGTAGGTTTAAGGGTTTTCTTGGGGTTAAATCACGTATTTTCTTCTGATCCGGTTTGCTTTTGGGGTGTTTTTGAGGTGTTTTGGGGTTTCTGTTGCATTTTGTTGAGTTCCTAATGGGTTTTATGGTGGTTGGGAGTGGACTTTGGGATTTGGAGAAGATCAGGTAGGTTTAGGGTGGTTTTGGAATTGGATCCATGGTTTTTGGGATTTTCTTCCAGTTTTGGGGGTTATCCCGTTCTTTTTTGGGGTGTTTTTGACATGTTTTGATGTCTCTGTTGGGTTTCGTTGGGTTTTCTGTTGGCATCTTGGTGGAAAAGGGTAAATTGTGGGTTTTGGAGAACTTCAGGTAGGTTTAGGGGGACTTTTGGGTGGATTCATGGTATTTGGGGTTTTCTTCTGTTTTTTGGGGTGATCCTGTTCTTTTTTGGGGTGTTTTTGACGTGTTTTGGGGTTGTCCGTTGGGTTTTGTTGGGTTCTCGTTGGTCATCATTGTGAAAAAGGGTAAATTGTGGGTTTTGGAGAACATCAGGTAGGCTTAGGGGGACTTTTGGGGTGGATCTATGGCATTTGGGGTTTTCTTCTCTTTTTTGGGGAGATCCTGTTCTTTTTTTTTGTTTTGTTTTGTTTTTTTTTTTTTTTTGACATGTTTTTTTTGTCTCCATTGGGTTTCGTTGGGTTTTCCATGGTCATCATGGTGGAAAAGGGTAAATTTGTGGGTTTGGAGAACATCAGGTAGGTTTAGGCTGGTTTTGGGATTGGATCTGTGCTTTTTGGGGATTTTCTTCCAGTTTATGGGTGATCCCTTTCTTTTTTGGGGTGTTTTTGACGTGTTTTGGTGTCTCCTTTTGGGTTTTCGTTTGGTCATGTTGGTCATCATGGTGAAAATTGTAAATTTTTGGGGGGGAATTTTCTTCCAGTTTTGGGGGTGATCCCGTTCTTTTTTGGGGTGTTTTTGACATGTTTTGGGGTCTCTGTTGGGTTTTGTTGGGTTCTTGTTTTTCATCATGTTGGAAAAGTTTAACTTGCGTGTTTTGGAGAACATCAGGTAGGTTTAGTGTCGTTTTGGGGTGGATCTATGTTTTTTGGGGATTTTCTTCCAGTTTTGGGGGTGATTCCGTTCTTGTTTGGGGTGTTTTTGACTTGTTTTGGGGTCTCCGTTGGGTTTTAGTTGGATTCTCGTTGGTCCTTAAGGGAAATGGGAGTGGATTGTGGGTTTTGAAGAAGATCAGGTGAGTTTAGGGTGGGTTTGTGGGGAAATTCATAGTTTTGTGTTTTTTCTTCTGATTCAGTTCTTTTTTGGGGTGTTTTTGACGTGTTTTGGGGTTTCCGTTGGGTTTCGTTGAGTTCCTAATGGGTTTTATGGTGGTTGGGAGTGGACATTTGGATTTGGAGAACATCAGGTACGTTTAGAGTGGTTTTGGGATTGGATCCGTGCTTTTTGGGTTTTCTTTGGTTTTGGGGGTGATCCTGTTCTTGTTTTGGGGTGTTTTTGACGTGTTTTGGGTTCTCTGTTGGGTTTTCCGTGGTCATCATGGTGGAAAAGTGTAAATTGTGGTTTTGGAGAACATCAGGTAGGTTTAGGGGGACTTTTGGTGTGGATCTATGGCTTTTGGGGTTTTCTTTCGTTTTTAGGGTTTATCCCGTTCTTGTTTGGGGGTGTTTTTGACTTCTTTTGGGGTCTCCGTTGGGTTTCGTTGGGTTTTCCATGGTCATCATGTTGGAAAATTGTAAATTGTGGGTTTTGGAGATCATCAGGTAGGTTTAGGGTGGTTTTGGGGTGGATCTATGATTTTGAAGGATTTCTTCCAATTTTGGGGGTGATCCCTTTCTTTTTTTTTTTTTTTTTTTTTTTTTTTTTTTTTTTTTGACGTGTTTTGTGGTCTCCGTTGGGTTCGTTGGGTTTCCATGGTCATCAATGTGGAAAAGTGTAAATTGTGGGTTTTGGAGAACTTCAGGTTGGTTTAGGGGGATTTTTGGTGTGGATCTATGGCTTTGGGGTTTTCTTTCGTTGTTGGGGTTGAACCAGTTCTTTTTTGGGGTGTTTTTGACGTTTTTGGGGTCTCCGTTGGGTTTTGTTGGGTTCTCGTTGGTCGTTAAGCTAAATGGAGTGGATTGTGGGTTTTGAAGAAGATCAGGTAAGTTTAGGGTGATTTGGGAGGGAAATGCATAGTTTTGTTTTTTTTTTTCCTTCTGATCCAGTTCTTTTTTGGGGTGTTTTTGACGTGTTTTGGGGTTTCCGTTGCGTTTTGTTGAGTTCCTAATGGGTTTTATGGTGGGTGGGAGTGGATTTTGGGATTTGGAGAAGATCAGGTAGGTTTAAGGGTTTTCTTGGGTTAAATCACGTATTTTCTTCTGATCCGGTTTGCTTTTGGGGTGTTTTTGAGGTGTTTTGGGGTTTCTGTTGCATTTTGTTGAGTTCCTAATGGGTTTTATGGTGGTTGGGAGTGGACTTTGGGATTTGGAGAAGATCAGGTAGGTTTAGGGTGGTTTGGAATTGGATCCATGCTTTTTGGGGATTTTCTTCCAGTTTTGGGGGTTATCCCGTTCTTTTTTGGGGTGTTTTTGACATGTTTTGATGTCTCTGTTGGGTTTCGTTGGGTTTTCTGTTGGCATCTTGGTGGAAAAGGGTAAATTGTGGGTTTTGGAGAACTTCAGGTAGGCTTAGGGGGACTTTTGGGGTGGATTCATGGTATTTGGGGTTTTCTTCTGTTTTTTGGGGTGATCCTGTTCTTTTTTGGGGTGTTTTTGACGTGTTTTGGGGTTGTCCGTTGGGTTTTGTTGGGTTCTCGTTGGTCATCATTGTGAAAAAGGGTAAATTGTGGGTTTTGGAGAACATCAGGTAGGCTTAGGGGGACTTTTGGGGTGGATCTATGGCATTTGGGGTTTTCTTCTCTTTTTTGGGGAGATCCTGTTCTTTTTGTTTTGTTTTGTTTTGTTTTTTTTTTTGACATGTTTTTTTGTCTCCATTGGGTTTCGTTGGGTTTTCCATGGTCATCATGGTGGAAAAGGGTAAATTTGTGGGTTTTGGAGAACATCAGGTAGGTTTAGGCTGGTTTTGGGATTGGATCTGTGCTTTTTGGGGATTTTCTTCCAGTTTATGGGTGATCCCTTTCTTTTTTGGGGTGTTTTTGACGTGTTTTGGTGTCTCCTTTTGGGTTTTCGTTTGGTTCATGTTGGTCATCATGGTGAAAATTGTAAATTTTTGGGGGGGGAATTTTCTTCCAGTTTTGGGGGTGATCCCGTTCTTTTTTGGGGTGTTTTTGACATGTTTTGGGGTCTCTGTTGGGTTTTGTTGGGTTCTTGTTTTTCATCATGTTGGAAAAGTTTAACTTGCGTGTTTTGGAGAACATCAGGTAGGTTTAGTGTCGTTTTGGGGTGGATCTATGTTTTTTGGGGATTTTCTTCCAGTTTTGGGGGTGATTCCGTTCTTGTTTGGGGTGTTTTTGACTTGTTTTGGGGTCTCCGTTGGGTTTTAGTTGGATTCTCGTTGGTCCTTAAGGGAAATGGGAGTGGATTGTGGGTTTTGAAGAAGATCAGGTGAGTTTAGGGTGGTTTTGTGGGGAAATTCATAGTTTTTGGTGTTTTTTCTTCTGATTCAGTTCTTTTTTGGGGTGTTTTTGACGTGTTTTGGGGTTTCCGTTGGGTTTCGTTGAGTTCCTAATGGGTTTTATGGTGGTTGGGAGTGGACATTTGGATTTGGAGAACATCAGGTACGTTTAGAGTGGTTTTGGGATTGGATCCGTGCTTTTTGGGGTTTTCTTTGGTTTTGGGGGTGATCCTGTTCTTGTTTGGGGTGTTTTTGACGTGTTTTGGGTTCTCTGTTGGGTTTTCCGTGGTCATCATGGTGGAAAAGTGTAAATTGTGGGTTTTGGAGAACATCAGGTAGGTTTAGGGGGACTTTTGGTGTGGATCTATGGCTTTTGGGGTTTTCTTTCGTTTTTAGGGTTTATCCCGTTCTTGTTTGGGGTGTTTTTGACTTGTTTTGGGGTCTCCGTTGGGTTTCGTTGGGTTTTCCATGGTCATCATGTTGGAAAATTGTAAATTGTGGGTTTTGGAGATCATCAGGTAGGTTTAGGGTGGTTTTGGGGTGGATCTATGATTTTGAAGGATTTTCTTCCAATTTTGGGGGTGATCCCTTTCTTTTTTTTTTTTTTTTTTTTTTTTTTTTTTTTTTTTTTTTTTTTTGACGTGTTTTGTGGTCTCCGTTGGGTTTCGTTGGGTTTTCCATGGTCATCAATGTGGAAAAGTGTAAATTGTGGGTTTTGGAGAACTTCAGGTTGGTTTAGGGGGATTTTTGGTGTGGATCTATGGCTTTTGGGGTTTTCTTTCGTTGTTGGGGTTGAACCAGTTCTTTTTTGGGGTGTTTTTGACGTTTTTGGGGTCTCCGTTGGGTTTTGTTGGGTTCTCGTTGGTCGTTAAGCTAAATGGGAGTGGATTGTGGGTTTTGAAGAAGATCAGGTAAGTTTAGGGTGATTTGGGAGGGAAATGCATAGTTTTGTTTTTTTTTTCCTTCTGATCCAGTTCTTTTTTGGGGTGTTTTTGACGTGTTTTGGGGTTTCCATTGCGTTTTGTTGAGTTCCTAACGGGTTTTATGGTGGGTGGGAGTGGATTTTGGGATTTGGAGAAGATCAGGTAGGTTTAAGGGTTTTCTTGGGGTTAAATCACGTATTTTCTTCTGATCCGGTTTGCTTTTGGGGTGTTTTTGAGGTGTTTTGGGGTTTCTGTTGCATTTTGTTGAGTTCCTAATGGGTTTTATGGTGGTTGGGAGTGGACTTTGGGATTTGGAGAAGATCAGGTAGGTTTAGGGTGGTTTTGGGATTGGATCCATGCTTTTTGGGGATTTTCTTCCAGTTTTGGGGGTTATCCCGTTCTTTTTTGGGGTGTTTTTGACATGTTTTGATGTCTCTGTTGGGTTTCGTTGGGTTTTCTGTTGGCATCTTGGTGGAAAAGGGTAAATTGTGGGTTTTGGAGAACTTCAGGTAGGTTTAGGGGGACTTTTGGGGTGGATTCATGGTATTTGGGGTTTTCTTCTGTTTTTTGGGGTGATCCTGTTCTTTTTTGGGGTGTTTTTGACGTGTTTTGGGGTTGTCCGTTGGGTTTTGTTGGGTTCTCGTTGGTCATCATTGTGAAAAAGGGTAAATTGTGGGTTTTGGAGAACATCAGGTAGGCTTAGGGGGACTTTTGGGGTGGATCTATGGCATTTGGTGTTTTCTTCTCTTTTTTGGGGAGATCCTGTTCTTTTTGTTTTGTTTTGTTTTGTTTTTTTTTTTTTTGACATGTTTTTTTGTCTCCATTGGGTTTCGTTGGGTTTTCCATGGTCATCATGGTGGAAAAGGGTAAATTTGTGGGTTTTGGAGAACATCAGGTAGGTTTAGGCTGGTTTTGGGATTGGATCTGTGCTTTTTGGGGATTTTCTTCCAGTTTATGGGTGATCCCTTTCTTTTTTGGGGTGTTTTTGACGTGTTTTGGTGTCTCCTTTTGGGTTTTCGTTTGGTTCATGTTGGTCATCATGGTGAAAATTGTAAATTTTTGGGGGGGGAATTTTCTTCCAGTTTTGGGGGTGATCCCGTTCTTTTTTGGGGTGTTTTTGACATGTTTTGGGGTCTCTGTTGGGTTTTGTTGGGTTCTTGTTTTTCATCATGTTGGAAAAGTTTAACTTGCGTGTTTTGGAGAACATCAGGTAGGTTTAGTGTCGTTTTGGGGTGGATCTATGTTTTTTGGGGATTTTCTTCCAGTTTTGGGGGTGATTCCGTTCTTGTTTGGGGTGTTTTTGACTTGTTTTGGGGTCTCCGTTGGGTTTTAGTTGGATTCTCGTTGGTCCTTAAGGGAAATGGGAGTGGATTGTGGGTTTTGAAGAAGATCAGGTGAGTTTAGGGTGGTTTTGTGGGGAAATTCATAGTTTTTGGTGTTTTTTCTTCTGATTCAGTTCTTTTTTGGGGTGTTTTTGACGTGTTTTGGGGTTTCCGTTGGGTTTCGTTGAGTTCCTAATGGGTTTTATGGTGGTTGGGAGTGGACATTTGGATTTGGAGAACATCAGGTACGTTTAGAGTGGTTTTGGGATTGGATCCGTGCTTTTTGGGGTTTTCTTTGGTTTTGGGGGTGATCCTGTTCTTGTTTGGGGTGTTTTTGACGTGTTTTGGGTTCTCTGTTGGGTTTTCCGTGGTCATCATGGTGGAAAAGTGTAAATTGTGGGTTTTGGAGAACATCAGGTAGGCTTAGGGGGACTTTTGGGGTGGATCTATGGCATTTGGGGTTTTCTTTCGTTTTTAGGGTTTATCCCGTTCTTGTTTGGGGTGTTTTTGACTTGTTTTGGGGTCTCCGTTGGGTTTCGTTGGGTTTTCCATGGTCATCATGTTGGAAAATTGTAAATTGTGGGTTTTGGAGATCATCAGGTAGGTTTAGGGTGGTTGTGGGGTGGATCTATGATTTTGAAGGATTTTCTTCCAATTTTGGGGGTGATCCCTTTTTTTTTTTTTTTTTTTTTTTTTTTTTTTTTTTTTGACGTGTTTTGTGGTCTCCGTTGGGTTTCGTTGGGTTTTCCATGGTCATCAATGTGGAAAAGTGTAAATTGTGGGTTTTGGAGAACTTCAGGTTGGTTTAGGGGGATTTTTGGTGTGGATCTATGGCTTTTGGGGTTTTCTTTCGTTGTTGGGGTTGAACCAGTTCTTTTTTGGGGTGTTTTTGACGTTTTTGGGGTCTCCGTTGGGTTTTGTTGGGTTCTCGTTGGTCGTTAAGCTAAATGGGAGTGGATTGTGGGTTTTGAAGAAGATCAGGTAAGTTTAGGGTGATTTGGGAGGGAAATGCATAGTTTTGTTTTTTTTTTTCCTTCTGATCCAGTTCTTTTTTGGGGTGTTTTTGAGGTGTTTTGGGGTTTCCGTTGCGTTTTGTTGAGTTCCTAATGGGTTTTATGGTGGGTGGGAGTGGATTTTGGGATTTGGAGAAGATCAGGTAGGTTTAAGGGTTTTCTTGGGGTTAAATCACGTATTTTCTTCTGATCCGGTTTGCTTTTGGGGTGTTTTTGAGGTGTTTTGGGGTTTCTGTTGCATTTTGTTGAGTTCCTAATGGGTTTTATGGTGGTTGGGAGTGGACTTTGGGATTTGGAGAAGATCAGGTAGGTTTAGGGTGGTTTTGGAATTGGATCCATGCTTTTTGGGGATTTTCTTCCAGTTTTGGGGGTTATCCCGTTCTTTTTTGGGGTGTTTTTGACATGTTTTGATGTCTCTGTTGGGTTTCGTTGGGTTTTCTGTTGGCATCTTGGTGGAAAAGGGTAAATTGTGGGTTTTGGAGAACTTCAGGTAGGTTTAGGGGGACTTTTGGGGTGGATTCATGGTATTTGGGGTTTTCTTCTGTTTTTTGGGGTGATCCTGTTCTTTTTTGGGGTGTTTTTGACGTGTTTTGGGGTTGTCCGTTGGGTTTTGTTGGGTTCTCGTTGGTCATCATTGTGAAAAAGGGTAAATTGTGGGTTTTGGAGAACATCAGGTAGGCTTAGGGGGACTTTTGGGGTGGATCTATGGCATTTGGGGTTTTCTTCTCTTTTTTGGGGAGATCCTGTTCTTTTTGTTTTGTTTTGTTTTGTTTTTTTTTTTTGACATGTTTTTTGTCTCCATTGGGTTTCGTTGGGTTTTCCATGGTCATCATGGTGGAAAAGGGTAAATTTGTGGGTTTTGGAGAACATCAGGTAGGTTTAGGCTGGTTTTGGGATTGGATCTGTGCTTTTTGGGGATTTTCTTCCAGTTTATGGGTGATCCCTTTCTTTTTTGGGGTGTTTTTGACGTGTTTTGGTGTCTCCTTTTGGGTTTTCGTTTGGTTCATGTTGGTCATCATGGTGAAAATTGTAAATTTTTTGGGGGGGAATTTTCTTCCAGTTTTGGGGGTGATCCCGTTCTTTTTTGGGGTGTTTTTGACATGTTTTGGGGTCTCTGTTGGGTTTTGTTGGGTTCTTGTTTTTCATCATGTTGGAAAAGTTTAACTTGCGTGTTTTGGAGAACATCAGGTAGGTTTAGTGTCGTTTTGGGGTGGATCTATGTTTTTGGGGGATTTTCTTCCAGTTTTGGGGGTGATTCCGTTCTTGTTTGGGGTGTTTTTGACTTGTTTTGGGGTCTCCGTTGGGTTTTAGTTGGATTCTCGTTGGTCCTTAAGGGAAATGGGAGTGGATTGTGGGTTTTGAAGAAGATCAGGTGAGTTTAGGGTGGTTTTGTGGGGAAATTCATAGTTTTTGGTGTTTTTTCTTCTGATTCAGTTATTTTTTGGGGTGTTTTTGACGTGTTTTGGGGTTTCCGTTGGGTTTCGTTGAGTTCCTAATGGGTTTTATGGTGGTTGGGAGTGGACATTTGGATTTGGAGAACATCAGGTACGTTTAGAGTGGTTTTGGGATTGGATCCGTGCTTTTTGGGGTTTTCTTTGGTTTTGGGGGTGATCCTGTTCTTGTTTGGGGTGTTTTTGACGTGTTTTGGGTTCTCTGTTGGGTTTTCCGTGGTCATCATGGTGGAAAAGTGTAAATTGTGGGTTTTGGAGAACATCAGGTAGGTTTAGGGGGACTTTTGGTGTGGATCTATGGCTTTTGGGGTTTTCTTTCGTTTTTAGGGTTTATCCCGTTCTTGTTTGGGGTGTTTTTGACTTGTTTTGGGGTCTCCGTTGGGTTTCGTTGGGTTTTCCATGGTCATCAATGTGGAAAAGTGTAAATTGTGGGTTTTGGAGAACTTCAGGTTGGTTTAGGGGGATTTTTGGTGTGGATCTATGGCTTTTGGGGTTTTCTTTCGTTGTTGGGGTTGAACCAGTTCTTTTTTGGGGTGTTTTTGACGTTTTTGGGGTCTCCGTTGGGTTTTGTTGGGTTCTCGTTGGTCGTTAAGCTAAATGGGAGTGGATTGTGGGTTTTGAAGAAGATCAGGTAAGTTTAGGGTGATTTGGGAGGGAAATGCATAGTTTTGTTTTTTTTTTCCTTCTGATCCAGTTCTTTTTTGGGGTGTTTTTGACGTGTTTTGGGGTTTCCATTGCGTTTTGTTGAGTTCCTAACGGGTTTTATGGTGGGTGGGAGTGGATTTTGGGATTTGGAGAAGATCAGGTAGGTTTAAGGGTTTTCTTGGGGTTAAATCACGTATTTTCTTCTGATCCGGTTTGCTTTTGGGGTGTTTTTGAGGTGTTTTGGGGTTTCTGTTGCATTTTGTTGAGTTCCTAATGGGTTTTATGGTGGTTGGGAGTGGACTTTGGGATTTGGAGAAGATCAGGTAGGTTTAGGGTGGTTTTGGAATTGGATCCATGCTTTTTGGGGATTTTCTTCCAGTTTTGGGGGTTATCCCGTTCTTTTTTGGGGTGTTTTTGACATGTTTTGATGTCTCTGTTGGGTTTCGTTGGGTTTTCTGTTGGCATCTTGGTGGAAAAGGGTAAATTGTGGGTTTTGGAGAACTTCAGGTAGGTTTAGGGGGACTTTTGGGGTGGATTCATGGTATTTGGGGTTTTCTTCTGTTTTTGGGGTGATCCTGTTCTTTTTTGGGGTGTTTTTGACGTGTTTTGGGGTTGTCCGTTGGGTTTTGTTGGGTTCTCGTTGGTCATCATTGTGAAAAAGGGTAAATTGTGGGTTTTGGAGAACATCAGGTAGGCTTAGGGGGACTTTTGGGGTGGATCTATGGCATTTGGGGTTTTCTTCTCTTTTTTGGGGAGATCCTGTTCTTTTTGTTTTGTTTTGTTTTGTTTTTTTTTTTTGACATGTTTTTTGTCTCCATTGGGTTTCGTTGGGTTTTCCATGGTCATCATGGTGGAAAAGGGTAAATTTGTGGGTTTTGGAGAACATCAGGTAGGTTTAGGCTGGTTTTGGGATTGGATCTGTGCTTTTTGGGGATTTTCTTCCAGTTTATGGGTGATCCCTTTCTTTTTTGGGGTGTTTTTGACGTGTTTTGGTGTCTCCTTTTGGGTTTTCGTTTGGTTCATGTTGGTCATCATGGTGAAAATTGTAAATTTTTTGGGGGGGAATTTTCTTCCAGTTTTGGGGGTGATCCCGTTCTTTTTTGGGGTGTTTTTGACATGTTTTGGGGTCTCTGTTGGGTTTTGTTGGGTTCTTGTTTTTCATCATGTTGGAAAAGTTTAACTTGCGTGTTTTGGAGAACATCAGGTAGGTTTAGTGTCGTTTTGGGGTGGATCTATGTTTTTTGGGGATTTTCTTCCAGTTTTGGGGGTGATTCCGTTCTTGTTTGGGGTGTTTTTGACTTGTTTTGGGGTCTCCGTTGGGTTTTAGTTGGATTCTCGTTGGTCCTTAAGGGAAATGGGAGTGGATTGTGGGTTTTGAAGAAGATCAGGTGAGTTTAGGGTGGTTTTGTTGGGAAATTCATAGTTTTTGGTGTTTTTTCTTCTGATTCAGTTCTTTTTTGGGGTGTTTTTGACGTGTTTTGGGGTTTCCGTTGGGTTTCGTTGAGTTCCTAATGGGTTTTATGGTGGTTGGGAGTGGACATTTGGATTTGGAGAACATCAGGTACGTTTAGAGTGGTTTTGGGATTGGATCCGTGCTTTTTGGGGTTTTCTTTGGTTTTGGGGGTGATCCTGTTCTTGTTTGGGGTGTTTTTGACGTGTTTTGGGTTCTCTGTTGGGTTTTCCGTGGTCATCATGGTGGAAAAGTGTAAATTGTGGGTTTTGGAGAACTTCAGGTTGGTTTAGGGGGACTTTTGGTGTGGATCTATGGCTTTTGGGGTTTTCTTTCGTTGTTGGGGTTGAACCAGTTCTTTTTTGGGGTGTTTTTGACGTTTTTGGGGTCTCCGTTGGGTTTTGTTGGGTTCTCGTTGGTCGTTAAGCTAAATGGGAGTGGATTGTGGGTTTTGAAGAAGATCAGGTAAGTTTAGGGTGATTTGGGAGGGAAATGCATAGTTTTGTTTTTTTTTTTCCTTCTGATCCAGTTCTTTTTTGGGGTGTTTTTGACGTGTTTTGGGGTTTCCGTTGCGTTTTGTTGAGTTCCTAATGGGTTTTATGGTGGGTGGGAGTGGATTTTGGGATTTGGAGAAGATCAGGTAGGTTTAAGGGTTTTCTTGGGGTTAAATCACGTATTTTCTTCTGATCCGGTTTGCTTTTGGGGTGTTTTTGAGGTGTTTTGGGGTTTCTGTTGCATTTTGTTGAGTTCCTAATGGGTTTTATGGTGGTTGGGAGTGGACTTTGGGATTTGGAGAAGATCAGGTAGGTTTAGGGTGGTTTTGGAATTGGATCCATGCTTTTTGGGGATTTTCTTCCAGTTTTGGGGGTTATCCCGTTCTTTTTTGGGGTGTTTTTGACATGTTTTGATGTCTCTGTTGGGTTTCGTTGGGTTTTCTGTTGGCATCTTGGTGGAAAAGGGTAAATTGTGGGTTTTGGAGAACTTCAGGTAGGTTTAGGGGGACTTTTGGGGTGGATTCATGGTATTTGGGGTTTTCTTCTGTTTTTTTGGGGTGATCCTGTTCTTTTTTGGGGTGTTTTTGACGTGTTTTGGGGTTGTCCGTTGGGTTTTGTTGGGTTCTCGTTGGTCATCATTGTGAAAAAGGGTAAATTGTGGGTTTTGGAGAACATCAGGTAGGCTTAGGGGGACTTTTGGGGTGGATCTATGGCATTTGGGGTTTTCTTCTCTTTTTTGGGGAGATCCTGTTCTTTTTTTTTTGTTTTGTTTTGTTTTTTTTTTTTTTTTGACATGTTTTTTGTCTCCATTGGGTTTCGTTGGGTTTTCCATGGTCATCATGGTGGAAAAGGGTAAATTTGTGGGTTTTGGAGAACATCAGGTAGGTTTAGGCTGGTTTTGGGATTGGATCTGTGCTTTTTGGGGATTTTCTTCCAGTTTATGGGTGATCCCTTTCTTTTTTGGGGTGTTTTTGACGTGTTTTGGTGTCTCCTTTTGGGTTTCGTTTGGTTCATGTTGGTCATCATGGTGAAAATTGTAAATTTTTGGGGGGGGAATTTTCTTCCAGTTTTGGGGGTGATCCCGTTCTTTTTTGGGGTGTTTTTGACATGTTTTGGGGTCTCTGTTGGGTTTTGTTGGGTTCTTGTTTTTCATCATGTTGGAAAAGTTTAACTTGCGTGTTTTGGAGAACATCAGGTAGGTTTAGTGTCGTTTTGGGGTGGATCTATGTTTTTTGGGGATTTTCTTCCAGTTTTGGGGGTGATTCCGTTCTTGTTTGGGGTGTTTTTGACTTGTTTTGGGGTCTCCGTTGGGTTTTAGTTGGATTCTCGTTGGTCCTTAAGGGAAATGGGAGTGGATTGTGGGTTTTGAAGAAGATCAGGTGAGTTTAGGGTGGTTTTGTGGGGAAATTCATAGTTTTTGGTGTTTTTTCTTCTGATTCAGTTCTTTTTTGGGGTGTTTTTGACGTGTTTTGGGGTTTCCGTTGGGTTTCGTTGAGTTCCTAATGGGTTTTATGGTGGTTGGGAGTGGACATTTGGATTTGGAGAACATCAGGTACGTTTAGAGTGGTTTTGGGATTGGATCCGTGCTTTTTGGGGTTTTCTTTGGTTTTGGGGGTGATCCTGTTCTTGTTTGGGGTGTTTTTGACGTGTTTTGGGTTCTCTGTTGGGTTTTCCGTGGTCATCATGGTGGAAAAGTGTAAATTGTGGGTTTTGGAGAACTTCAGGTTGGTTTAGGGGGACTTTTGGTGTGGATCTATGGCTTTTGGGGTTTTCTTTCGTTGTTGGGGTTGAACCAGTTCTTTTTTGGGGTGTTTTTGATGTTTTTGGGGTCTCCGTTGGGTTTTGTTGGGTTCTCGTTGGTCGTTAAGCTAAATGGGAGTGGATTGTGGGTTTTGAAGAAGATCAGGTAAGTTTAGGGTGATTTGGGAGGGAAATGCATAGTTTTGTTTTTTTTTTTCCTTCTGATCCAGTTCTTTTTTGGGGTGTTTTTGACGTGTTTTGGGGTTTCCGTTGCGTTTTGTTGAGTTCCTAATGGGTTTTATGGTGGGTGGGAGTGGATTTTGGGATTTGGAGAAGATCAGGTAGGTTTAAGGGTTTTCTTGGGGTTAAATCACGTATTTTCTTCTGATCCGGTTTGCTTTTGGGGTGTTTTTGAGGTGTTTTGGGGTTTCTGTTGCATTTTGTTGAGTTCCTAATGGGTTTTATGGTGGTTGGGAGTGGACTTTGGGATTTGGAGAAGATCAGGTAGGTTTAGGGTGGTTTTGGAATTGGATCCATGCTTTTTGGGGATTTTCTTCCAGTTTTGGGGGTTATCCCGTTCTTTTTTGGGGTGTTTTTGACATGTTTTGATGTCTCTGTTGGGTTTCGTTGGGTTTTCTGTTGGCATCTTGGTGGAAAAGGGTAAATTGTGGGTTTTGGAGAACTTCAGGTAGGTTTAGGGGGACTTTTGGGGTGGATTCATGGTATTTGGGGTTTTCTTCTGTTTTTTTGGGGTGATCCTGTTCTTTTTTGGGGTGTTTTTGACGTGTTTTGGGGTTGTCCGTTGGGTTTTGTTGGGTTCTCGTTGGTCATCATTGTGAAAAATGGTAAATTGTGGGTTTTGGAGAACATCAGGTAGGCTTAGGGGGACTTTTGGGGTGGATCTATGGCATTTGGGGTTTTCTTCTCTTTTTTGGGGAGATCCTGTTCTTTTTTTTTTGTTTTGTTTTGTTTTTTTTTTTTTTTGACATGTTTTTTGTCTCCATTGGGTTTCGTTGGGTTTTCCATGGTCATCATGGTGGAAAAGGGTAAATTTGTGGGTTTTGGAGAACATCAGGTAGGTTTAGGCTGGTTTTGGGATTGGATCTGTGCTTTTTGGGGATTTTCTTCCAGTTTATGGGTGATCCCTTTCTTTTTTGGGGTGTTTTTGACGTGTTTTGGTGTCTCCTTTTGGGTTTTCGTTTGGTTCATGTTGGTCATCATGGTGAAAATTGTAAATTTTTGGGGGGGGAATTTTCTTCCAGTTTTGGGGGTGATCCCGTTCTTTTTTGGGGTGTTTTTGACATGTTTTGGGGTCTCTGTTGGGTTTTGTTGGGTTCTTGTTTTTCATCATGTTGGAAAAGTTTAACTTGCGTGTTTTGGAGAACATCAGGTAGGTTTAGTGTCGTTTTGGGGTGGATCTATGTTTTTGGGGGATTTTCTTCCAGTTTTGGGGGTGATTCCGTTCTTGTTTGGGGTGTTTTTGACTTGTTTTGGGGTCTCCGTTGGGTTTTAGTTGGATTCTCGTTGGTCCTTAAGGGAAATGGGAGTGGATTGTGGGTTTTGAAGAAGATCAGGTGAGTTTAGGGTGGTTTTGTTGGGAAATTCATAGTTTTTGGTGCTTTTTCTTCTGATTCAGTTCTTTTTTGGGGTGTTTTTGACGTGTTTTGGGGTTTCCGTTGGGTTTCGTTGAGTTCCTAATGGGTTTTATGGTGGTTGGGAGTGGACATTTGGATTTGGAGAACATCAGGTACGTTTAGAGTGGTTTTGGGATTGGATCCGTGCTTTTTGGGGTTTTCTTTGGTTTTGGGGGTGATCCTGTTCTTGTTTGGGGTGTTTTTGACGTGTTTTGGGTTCTCTGTTGGGTTTTCCGTGGTCATCATGGTGGAAAAGTGTAAATTGTGGGTTTTGGAGAACATCAGGTAGGTTTAGGGGGACTTTTGGTGTGGATCTATGGCTTTTGGGGTTTTCTTTCGTTTTTAGGGTTTATCCCGTTCTTGTTTGGGGTGTTTTTGACTTGTTTTGGGGTCTCCGTTGGGTTTCGTTGGGTTTTCCATGGTCATCAATGTGGAAAAGGGTAAATTGTGGGTTTTGGAGAACTTCAGGTTGGTTTAGGGGGATTTTTGGTGTGGATCTATGGCTTTTGGGATTTTCTTTCGTTGTTGGGGTTGAACCAGTTCTTTTTTGGGGTGTTTTTGACGTTTTTGGGGTCTCCGTTGGGTTTTGTTGGGTTCTCGTTGGTCGTTAAGCTAAATGGGAGTGGATTGTGGGTTTTGAAGAAGATCAGGTAAGTTTAGGGTGATTTGGGAGGGAAATGCATAGTTTTGTTTTTTTTTTTTCCTTCTGATCCAGTTCTTTTTTGGGGTGTTTTTGACGTGTTTTGGGGTTTCCGTTGCGTTTTGTTGAGTTCCTAATGGGTTTTATGGTGGGTGGGAGTGGATTTTGGGATTTGGAGAAGATCAGGTAGGTTTAAGGGTTTTCTTGGGGTTAAATCACGTATTTTCTTCTGATCCGGTTTGCTTTTGGGGTGTTTTTGAGGTGTTTTGGGGTTTCTGTTGCATTTTGTTGAGTTCCTAATGGGTTTTATGGTGGTTGGGAGTGGACTTTGGGATTTGGAGAAGATCAGGTAGGTTTAGGGTGGTTTTGGAATTGGATCCATGGTTTTTGGGGATTTTCTTCCAGTTTTGGGGGTTATCCCGTTCTTTTTTGGGGTGTTTTTGACATGTTTTGATGTCTCTGTTGGGTTTCGTTGGGTTTTCTGTTGGCATCTTGGTGGAAAAGGGTAAATTGTGGGTTTTGGAGAACTTCAGGTAGGTTTAGGGGGACTTTTGGGGTGGATTCATGGTATTTGGGGTTTTCTTCTGTTTTTTGGGGTGATCCTGTTCTTTTTTGGGGTGTTTTTGACGTGTTTTGGGGTTGTCCGTTGGGTTTTGTTGGGTTCTCGTTGGTCATCATTGTGAAAAAGGGTAAATTGTGGGTTTTGGAGAACATCAGGTAGGCTTAGGGGGACTTTTGGGGTGGATCTATGGCGTTTGGGGTTTTCTTCTCTTTTTTGGGGAGATCCTGTTCTTTTTTTTTTGTTTTTTTTTTTTTTTTTTTTTTGACATGTTTTTTGTCTCCATTGGGTTTCGTTGGGTTTTCCATGGTCATCATGGTGGAAAAGGGTAAATTTGTGGGTTTTGGAGAACATCAGGTAGGTTTAGGCTGGTTTTGGGATTGGATCTGTGCTTTTTGGGGATTTTCTTCCAGTTTATGGGTGATCCCTTTCTTTTTTGGGGTGTTTTTGACGTGTTTTGGTGTCTCCTTTTGGGTTTTCGTTTGGTTCATGTTGGTCATCATGGTGAAAATTGTAAATTTTTGGGGGGGGAATTTTCTTCCAGTTTTGGGGGTGATCCCGTTCTTTTTTGGGGTGTTTTTGACATGTTTTGGGGTCTCTGTTGGGTTTTGTTGGGTTCTTGTTTTTCATCATGTTGGAAAAGTTTAACTTGCGTGTTTTGGAGAACATCAGGTAGGTTTAGTGTCGTTTTGGGGTGGATCTATGTTTTTTGGGGATTTTCTTCCAGTTTTGGGGGTGATTCCGTTCTTGTTTGGGGTGTTTTTGACTTGTTTTGGGGTCTCCGTTGGGTTTTAGTTGGATTCTCGTTGGTCCTTAAGGGAAATGGGAGTGGATTGTGGGTTTTGAAGAAGATCAGGTGAGTTTAGGGTGGTTTTGTTGGGAAATTCATAGTTTTTGGTGTTTTTTCTTCTGATTCAGTTATTTTTGGGGGTGTTTTTGACGTGTTTTGGGGTTTCCGTTGGGTTTCGTTGAGTTCCTAATGGGTTTTATGGTGGTTGGGAGTGGACATTTGGATTTGGAGAACATCAGGTACGTTTAGAGTGGTTTTGGGATTGGATCCGTGCTTTTTGGGGTTTTCTTTGGTTTTGGGGGTGATCCTGTTCTTGTTTGGGGTGTTTTTGACGTGTTTTGGGTTCTCTGTTGGGTTTTCCGTGGTCATCATGGTGGAAAAGTGTAAATTGTGGGTTTTGGAGAACTTCAGGTTGGTTTAGGGGGACTTTTGGTGTGGATCTATGGCTTTTGGGGTTTTCTTTCGTTGTTGGGGTTGAACCAGTTCTTTTTTGGGGTGTTTTTGACGTTTTTGGGGTCTCCGTTGGGTTTTGTTGGGTTCTCGTTGGTCGTTAAGCTAAATGGGAGTGGATTGTGGGTTTTGAAGAAGATCAGGTAAGTTTAGGGTGATTTGGGAGGGAAATGCATAGTTTTGTTTTTTTTTTTTCCTTCTGATCCAGTTCTTTTTTGGGGTGTTTTTGACGTGTTTTGGGGTTTCCGTTGGGTTTCGTTGAGTTCCTAATGGGTTTTATGGTGGTTGGGAGTGGACATTTGGATTTGGAGAACATCAGGTACGTTTAGAGTGGTTTTGGGATTGGATCCGTGCTTTTTGGGGTTTTCTTTGGTTTTGGGGGTGATCCTGTTCTTGTTTGGGGTGTTTTTGACGTGTTTTGGGTTCTCTGTTGGGTTTTCCGTGGTCATCATGGTGGAAAAGTGTAAATTGTGGGTTTTGGAGAACATCAGGTAGGTTTAGGGGGACTTTTGGTGTGGATCTATGGCTTTTGGGGTTTTCTTTCGTTTTTAGGGTTTATCCCGTTCTTGTTTGGGGTGTTTTTGACTTGTTTTGGGGTCTCCGTTGGGTTTCGTTGGGTTTTCCATGGTCATCATGTTGGAAAATTGTAAATTGTGGGTTTTGGAGAACTTCAGGTTGGTTTAGGGGGATTTTTGGTGTGGATCTATGGCTTTTGGGATTTTCTTTCGTTGTTGGGGTTGAACCAGTTCTTTTTTGGGGTGTTTTTGACGTTTTTGGGGTCTCCGTTGGGTTTTGTTGGGTTCTCGTTGGTCGTTAAGCTAAATGGGAGTGGATTGTGGGTTTTGAAGAAGATCAGGTAAGTTTAGGGTGATTTGGGAGGGAAATGCATAGTTTTGTTTTTTTTTTTTCCTTCTGATCCAGTTCTTTTTTGGGGTGTTTTTGACGTGTTTTGGGGTTTCCGTTGCGTTTTGTTGAGTTCCTAATGGGTTTTATGGTGGGTGGGAGTGGATTTTGGGATTTGGAGAAGATCAGGTAGGTTTAAGGGTTTTCTTGGGGTTAAATCACGTATTTTCTTCTGATCCGGTTTGCTTTTGGGGTGTTTTTGAGGTGTTTTGGGGTTTCTGTTGCATTTTGTTGAGTTCCTAATGGGTTTTATGGTGGTTGGGAGTGGACTTTGGGATTTGGAGAAGATCAGGTAGGTTTAGGGTGGTTTTGGAATTGGATCCATGCTTTTTGGGGATTTTCTTCCAGTTTTGGGGGTTATCCCGTTCTTTTTTGGGGTGTTTTTGACATGTTTTGATGTCTCTGTTGGGTTTCGTTGGGTTTTCTGTTGGCATCTTGGTGGAAAAGGGTAAATTGTGGGTTTTGGAGAACTTCAGGTAGGTTTAGGGGGACTTTTGGGGTGGATTCATGGTATTTGGGGTTTTCTTCTGTTTTTTGGGGTGATCCTGTTCTTTTTTGGGGTGTTTTTGACGTGTTTTGGGGTTGTCCGTTGGGTTTTGTTGGGTTCTCGTTGGTCATCATTGTGAAAAAGGGTAAATTGTGGGTTTTGGAGAACATCAGGTAGGCTTAGGGGGACTTTTGGGGTGGATCTATGGCATTTGGGGTTTTCTTCTCTTTTTTGGGGAGATCCTGTTCTTTTTTTTTTGTTTTGTTTTGTTTTTTTTTTTTTTTTGACATGTTTTTTGTCTCCATTGGGTTTCGTTGGGTTTTCCATGGTCATCATGGTGGAAAAGGGTAAATTTGTGGGTTTTGGAGAACATCAGGTAGGTTTAGGCTGGTTTTGGGATTGGATCTGTGCTTTTTGGGGATTTTCTTCCAGTTTATGGGTGATCCCTTTCTTTTTTGGGGTGTTTTTGACGTGTTTTGGTGTCTCCTTTTGGGTTTTCGTTTGGTTCATGTTGGTCATCATGGTGAAAATTGTAAATTTTTGGGGGGGGAATTTTCTTCCAGTTTTGGGGGTGATCCCGTTCTTTTTTGGGGTGTTTTTGACATGTTTTGGGGTCTCTGTTGGGTTTTGTTGGGTTCTTGTTTTTCATCATGTTGGAAAAGTTTAACTTGCGTGTTTTGGAGAACATCAGGTAGGTTTAGTGTCGTTTTGGGGTGGATCTATGTTTTTTGGGGATTTTCTTCCAGTTTTGGGGGTGATTCCGTTCTTGTTTGGGGTGTTTTTGACTTGTTTTGGGGTCTCCGTTGGGTTTTAGTTGGATTCTCGTTGGTCCTTAAGGGAAATGGGAGTGGATTGTGGGTTTTGAAGAAGATCAGGTGAGTTTAGGGTGGTTTTGTGGGGAAATTCATAGTTTTTGGTGTTTTTTCTTCTGATTCAGTTATTTTTGGGGGTGTTTTTGGCGTGTTTTGGGGTTTCCGTTGGGTTTCGTTGAGTTCCTAATGGGTTTTATGGTGGTTGGGAGTGGACATTTGGATTTGGAGAACATCAGGTACGTTTAGAGTGGTTTTGGGATTGGATCCGTGCTTTTTGGGGTTTTCTTTGGTTTTGGGGGTGATCCTGTTCTTGTTTGGGGTGTTTTTGACGTGTTTTGGGTTCTCTGTTGGGTTTTCCGTGGTCATCATGGTGGAAAAGTGTAAATTGTGGGTTTTGGAGAACATCAGGTAGGTTTAGGGGGACTTTTGGTGTGGATCTATGGCTTTTGGGGTTTTCTTTCGTTTTTAGGGTTTATCCCGTTCTTGTTTGGGGTGTTTTTGACTTGTTTTGGGGTCTCCGTTGGGTTTCGTTGGGTTTTCCATGGTCATCATGTTGGAAAATTGTAAATTGTGGGTTTTGGAGAACTTCAGGTTGGTTTAGGGGGATTTTTGGTGTGGATCTATGGCTTTTGGGATTTTCTTTCGTTGTTGGGGTTGAACCAGTTCTTTTTTGGGGTGTTTTTGACGTTTTTGGGGTCTCCGTTGGGTTTTGTTGGGTTCTCGTTGGTCGTTAAGCTAAATGGGAGTGGATTGTGGGTTTTGAAGAAGATCAGGTAAGTTTAGGGTGATTTGGGAGGGAAATGCATAGTTTTGTTTTTTTTTTTTCCTTCTGATCCAGTTCTTTTTTGGGGTGTTTTTGACGTGTTTTGGGGTTTCCGTTGCGTTTTGTTGAGTTCCTAATGGGTTTTATGGTGGGTGGGAGTGGATTTTGGGATTTGGAGAAGATCAGGTAGGTTTAAGGGTTTTCTTGGGGTTAAATCACGTATTTTCTTCTGATCCGGTTTGCTTTTGGGGTGTTTTTGAGGTGTTTTGGGGTTTCTGTTGCATTTTGTTGAGTTCCTAATGGGTTTTATGGTGGTTGGGAGTGGACTTTGGGATTTGGAGAAGATCAGGTAGGTTTAGGGTGGTTTTGGAATTGGATCCATGGTTTTTGGGGATTTTCTTCCAGTTTTGGGGGTTATCCCGTTCTTTTTTGGGGTGTTTTTGACATGTTTTGATGTCTCTGTTGGGTTTCGTTGGGTTTTCTGTTGGCATCTTGGTGGAAAAGGGTAAATTGTGGGTTTTGGAGAACTTCAGGTAGGTTTAGGGGGACTTTTGGGGTGGATTCATGGTATTTGGGGTTTTCTTCTGTTTTTTGGGGTGATCCTGTTCTTTTTTGGGGTGTTTTTGACGTGTTTTGGGGTTGTCCGTTGGGTTTTGTTGGGTTCTCGTTGGTCATCATTGTGAAAAAGGGTAAATTGTGGGTTTTGGAGAACATCAGGTAGGCTTAGGGGGACTTTTGGGGTGGATCTATGGCATTTGGGGTTTTCTTCTCTTTTTTGGGGAGATCCTGTTCTTTTTTTTTTGTTTTGTTTTGTTTTTTTTTTTTTTTTTGACATGTTTTTTGTCTCCATTGGGTTTCGTTGGGTTTTCCATGGTCATCATGGTGGAAAAGGGTAAATTTGTGGGTTTTGGAGAACATCAGGTAGGTTTAGGCTGGTTTTGGGATTGGATCTGTGCTTTTTGGGGATTTTCTTCCAGTTTATGGGTGATCCCTTTCTTTTTTGGGGTGTTTTTGACGTGTTTTGGTGTCTCCTTTTGGGTTTTCGTTTGGTTCATGTTGGTCATCATGGTGAAAATTGTAAATTTTTGGGGGGGGAATTTTCTTCCAGTTTTGGGGGTGATCCCGTTCTTTTTTGGGGTGTTTTTGACATGTTTTGGGGTCTCTGTTGGGTTTTGTTGGGTTCTTGTTTTTCATCATGTTGGAAAAGTTTAACTTGCGTGTTTTGGAGAACATCAGGTAGGTTTAGTGTCGTTTTGGGGTGGATCTATGTTTTTTGGGGATTTTCTTCCAGTTTTGGGGGTGATTCCGTTCTTGTTTGGGGTGTTTTTGACTTGTTTTGGGGTCTCCGTTGGGTTTTAGTTGGATTCTCGTTGGTCCTTAAGGGAAATGGGAGTGGATTGTGGGTTTTGAAGAAGATCAGGTGAGTTTAGGGTGGTTTTGTGGGGAAATTCATAGTTTTTGGTGTTTTTTCTTCTGATTCAGTTATTTTTGGGGGTGTTTTTGGCGTGTTTTGGGGTTTCCGTTGGGTTTCGTTGAGTTCCTAATGGGTTTTATGGTGGTTGGGAGTGGACATTTGGATTTGGAGAACATCAGGTACGTTTAGAGTGGTTTTGGGATTGGATCCGTGCTTTTTGGGGTTTTCTTTGGTTTTGGGGGTGATCCTGTTCTTGTTTGGGGTGTTTTTGACGTGTTTTGGGTTCTCTGTTGGGTTTTCCGTGGTCATCATGGTGGAAAAGTGTAAATTGTGGGTTTTGGAGAACATCAGGTAGGTTTAGGGGGACTTTTGGTGTGGATCTATGGCTTTTGGGGTTTTCTTTCGTTTTTAGGGTTTATCCCGTTCTTGTTTGGGGTGTTTTTGACTTGTTTTGGGGTCTCCGTTGGGTTTCGTTGGGTTCTCGTTGGTCGTTAAGCTAAATGGGAGTGGATTGTGGGTTTTGAAGAAGATCAGGTATGTTTAGGGTGATTTGGGAGGGAAATGCATAGTTTTGTTTTTTTTTTTCCTTCTGATCCAGTTCTTTTTTGGGGTGTTTTTGAGGTGTTTTGGGGTTTCTGTTGCATTTTGTTGAGTTCCTAATGGGTTTTATGGTGGTTGGGAGTGGACTTTGGGATTTGGAGAAGATCAGGTAGGTTTAGGGTGGTTTTGGAATTGGATCCATGCTTTTTGGGGATTTTCTTCCAGTTTTGGGGGTTATCCCGTTCTTTTTTGGGGTGTTTTTGACATGTTTTGATGTCTCTGTTGGGTTTCGTTGGGTTTTCTGTTGGCATCTTGGTGGAAAAGGGTAAATTGTGGGTTTTGGAGAACTTCAGGTAGGTTTAGGGGGACTTTTGGGGTGGATTCATGGTATTTGGGGTTTTCTTCTGTTTTTTGGGGTGATCCTGTTCTTTTTTGGGGTGTTTTTGACGTGTTTTGGGGTTGTCCGTTGGGTTTTGTTGGGTTCTCGTTGGTCATCATTGTGAAAAAGGGTAAATTGTGGGTTTTGGAGAACATCAGGTAGGCTTAGGGGGACTTTTGGGGTGGATCTATGGCATTTGGGGTTTTCTTCTCTTTTTTGGGGAGATCCTGTTCTTTTTTTTTTGTTTTGTTTTGTTTTTTTTTTTTTTGACATGTTTTTTGTCTCCATTGGGTTTCGTTGGGTTTTCCATGGTCATCATGGTGGAAAAGGGTAAATTTGTGGGTTTTGGAGAACATCAGGTAGGTTTAGGCTGGTTTTGGGATTGGATCTGTGCTTTTTGGGGATTTTCTTCCAGTTTATGGGTGATCCCTTTCTTTTTTGGGGTGTTTTTGACGTGTTTTGGTGTCTCCTTTTGGGTTTTCGTTTGGTTCATGTTGGTCATCATGGTGAAAATTGTAAATTTTTGGGGGGGGAATTTTCTTCCAGTTTTGGGGGTGATCCCGTTCTTTTTTGGGGTGTTTTTGACATGTTTTGGGGTCTCTGTTGGGTTTTGTTGGGTTCTTGTTTTTCATCATGTTGGAAAAGTTTAACTTGCGTGTTTTGGAGAACATCAGGTAGGTTTAGTGTCGTTTTGGGGTGGATCTATGTTTTTTGGGGATTTTCTTCCAGTTTTGGGGGTGATTCCGTTCTTGTTTGGGGTGTTTTTGACTTGTTTTGGGGTCTCCGTTGGGTTTTAGTTGGATTCTCGTTGGTCCTTAAGGGAAATGGGAGTGGATTGTGGGTTTTGAAGAAGATCAGGTGAGTTTAGGGTGGTTTTGTGGGGAAATTCATAGTTTTTGGTGTTTTTTCTTCTGATTCAGTTCTTTTTTGGGGTGTTTTTGACATGTTTTGGGGTTTCCGTTGGGTTTCGTTGAGTTCCTAATGGGTTTTATGGTGGTTGGGAGTGGACATTTGGATTTGGAGAACATCAGGTACGTTTAGAGTGGTTTTGGGATTGGATCCGTGCTTTTTGGGGTTTTCTTTGGTTTTGGGGGTGATCCTGTTCTTGTTTGGGGTGTTTTTGACGTGTTTTGGGTTCTCTGTTGGGTTTTCCGTGGTCATCATGGTGGAAAAGTGTAAATTGTGGGTTTTGGAGAACATCAGGTAGGTTTAGGGGGACTTTTGGTGTGGATCTATGGCTTTTGGGGTTTTCTTTCGTTTTTAGGGTTTATCCCGTTCTTGTTTGGGGTGTTTTTGACTTGTTTTGGGGTCTCCGTTGGGTTTCGTTGGGTTTTCCATGGTCATCAATGTGGAAAAGTGTAAATTGTGGGTTTTGGAGAACTTCAGGTTGGTTTAGGGGGATTTTTGGTGTGGATCTATGGCTTTTGGGGTTTTCTTTCGTTGTTGGGGTTGAACCAGTTCTTTTTTGGGGTGTTTTTGACGTTTTTGGGGTCTCCGTTGGGTTTTGTTGGGTTCTCGTTGGTCGTTAAGCTAAATGGGAGTGGATTGTGGGTTTTGAAGAAGATCAGGTAAGTTTAGGGTGATTTGGGAGGGAAATGCATAGTTTTGTTTTTTTTTTCCTTCTGATCCAGTTCTTTTTTGGGGTGTTTTTGACGTGTTTTGGGGTTTCCATTGCGTTTTGTTGAGTTCCTAATGGGTTTTATGGTGGGTGGGAGTGGATTTTGGGATTTGGAGAAGATCAGGTAGGTTTAAGGGTTTTCTTGGGGTTAAATCACGTATTTTCTTCTGATCCGGTTTGCTTTTGGGGTGTTTTTGAGGTGTTTTGGGGTTTCTGTTGCATTTTGTTGAGTTCCTAATGGGTTTTATGGTGGTTGGGAGTGGACTTTGGGATTTGGAGAAGATCAGGTAGGTTTAGGGTGGTTTTGGAATTGGATCCATGCTTTTTGGGGATTTTCTTCCAGTTTTGGGGGTTATCCCGTTCTTTTTTGGGGTGTTTTTGACATGTTTTGATGTCTCTGTTGGGTTTCGTTGGGTTTTCTGTTGGCATCTTGGTGGAAAAGGGTAAATTGTGGGTTTTGGAGAACTTCAGGTAGGTTTAGGGGGACTTTTGGGGTGGATTCATGGCATTTGGGGTTTTCTTCTCTTTTTTGGGGAGATCCTGTTCTTTTTGTTTTGTTTTGTTTTGTTTTTTTTTTGACATGTTTTTTGTCTCCATTGGGTTTCGTTGGGTTTTCCATGGTCATCATGGTGGAAAAGGGTAAATTTGTGGGTTTTGGAGAACATCAGGTAGGTTTAGGCTGGTTTTGGGATTGGATCTGTGCTTTTTGGGGATTTTCTTCCAGTTTATGGGTGATCCCTTTCTTTTTTGGGGTGTTTTTGACGTGTTTTGGTGTCTCCTTTTGGGTTTTCGTTTGGTTCATGTTGGTCATCATGGTGAAAATTGTAAATTTTTTGGGGGGAATTTTCTTCCAGTTTTGGGGGTGATCCCGTTCTTTTTTGGGGTGTTTTTGACATGTTTTGGGGTCTCTGTTGGGTTTTGTTGGGTTCTTGTTTTTCATCATGTTGGAAAAGTTTAACTTGCGTGTTTTGGAGAACATCAGGTAGGTTTAGTGTCGTTTTGGGGTGGATCTATGTTTTTTGGGGATTTTCTTCCAGTTTTGGGGGTGATTCCGTTCTTGTTTGGGGTGTTTTTGACTTGTTTTGGGGTCTCCGTTGGGTTTTAGTTGGATTCTCGTTGGTCCTTAAGGGAAATGGGAGTGGATTGTGGGTTTTGAAGAAGATCAGGTGAGTTTAGGGTGGTTTTGTGGGGAAATTCATAGTTTTTGGTGTTTTTTCTTCTGATTCAGTTATTTTTTGGGGTGTTTTTGACGTGTTTTGGGGTTTCCGTTTGGTTTCGTTGAGTTCCTAATGGGTTTTATGGTGGTTGGGAGTGGACATTTGGATTTGGAGAACATCAGGTACGTTTAGAGTGGTTTTGGGATTGGATCCGTGCTTTTTGGGGTTTTCTTTGGTTTTGGGGGTGATCCTGTTCTTGTTTGGGGTGTTTTTGACGTGTTTTGGGTTCTCTGTTGGGTTTTCCGTGGTCATCATGGTGGAAAAGTGTAAATTGTGGGTTTTGGAGAACTTCAGGTTGGTTTAGGGGGACTTTTGGTGTGGATCTATGGCTTTTGGGGTTTTCTTTCGTTGTTGGGGTTGAACCAGTTTTTTTTTGGGGTGTTTTTGACGTTTTTGGGGTCTCCGTTGGGTTTTGTTGGGTTCTCGTTGGTCGTTAAGCTAAATGGGAGTGGATTGTGGGTTTTGAAGAAGATCAGGTAAGTTTAGGGTGATTTGGGAGGGAAATGCATAGTTTTGTTTTTTTTTTCCTTCTGATCCAGTTCTTTTTTGGGGTGTTTTTGAGGTGTTTTGGGGTTTCCGTTGCGTTTTGTTGAGTTCCTAATGGGTTTTATGGTGGGTGGGAGTGGATTTTGGGATTTGGAGAAGATCAGGTAGGTTTAAGGGTTTTCTTGGGGTTAAATCACGTATTTTCTTCTGATCCGGTTTGCTTTTGGGGTGTTTTTGAGGTGTTTTGGGGTTTCTGTTGCATTTTGTTGAGTTCCTAATGGGTTTTATGGTGGTTGGGAGTGGACTTTGGGATTTGGAGAAGATCAGGTAGGTTTAGGGTGGTTTTGGAATTGGATCCATGCTTTTTGGGGATTTTCTTCCAGTTTTGGGGGTTATCCCGTTCTTTTTTGGGGTGTTTTTGACATGTTTTGATGTCTCTGTTGGGTTTCGTTGGGTTTTCTGTTGGCATCTTGGTGGAAAAGGGTAAATTGTGGGTTTTGGAGAACTTCAGGTAGGTTTAGGGGGACTTTTGGGGTGGATTCATGGTATTTGGGGTTTTCTTCTGTTTTTTTGGGGTGATCCTGTTCTTTTTTGGGGTGTTTTTGACGTGTTTTGGGGTTGTCCGTTGGGTTTTGTTGGGTTCTCGTTGGTCATCATTGTGAAAAAGGGTAAATTGTGGGTTTTGGAGAACATCAGGTAGGCTTAGGGGGACTTTTGGGGTGGATCTATGGCATTTGGGGTTTTCTTCTCTTTTTTGGGGAGATCCTGTTCTTTTTTTTTTTTTTTTTTTTTTTTTTTTTTTTTTTGACATGTTTTTTGTCTCCATTGGGTTTCGTTGGGTTTTCCATGGTCATCATGGTGGAAAAGGGTAAATTTGTGGGTTTTGGAGAACATCAGGTAGGTTTAGGCTGGTTTTGGGATTGGATCTGTGCTTTTTGGGGATTTTCTTCCAGTTTATGGGTGATCCCTTTCTTTTTTGGGGTGTTTTTGACGTGTTTTGGTGTCTCCTTTTGGGTTTTCGTTTGGTTCATGTTGGTCATCATGGTGAAAATTGTAAATTTTTGGGGGGGGAATTTTCTTCCAGTTTTGGGGGTGATCCCGTTCTTTTTTGGGGTGTTTTTGACATGTTTTGGGGTCTCTGTTGGGTTTTGTTGGGTTCTTGTTTTTCATCATGTTGGAAAAGTTTAACTTGCGTGTTTTGGAGAACATCAGGTAGGTTTAGTGTCGTTTTGGGGTGGATCTATGTTTTTTGGGGATTTTCTTCCAGTTTTGGGGGTGATTCCGTTCTTGTTTGGGGTGTTTTTGACTTGTTTTGGGGTCTCCGTTGGGTTTTAGTTGGATTCTCGTTGGTCCTTAAGGGAAATGGGAGTGGATTGTGGGTTTTGAAGAAGATCAGGTGAGTTTAGGGTGGTTTTGTTGGGAAATTCATAGTTTTTGGTGCTTTTTCTTCTGATTCAGTTCTTTTTTGGGGTGTTTTTGACGTGTTTTGGGGTTTCCGTTGGGTTTCGTTGAGTTCCTAATGGGTTTTATGGTGGTTGGGAGTGGACATTTGGATTTGGAGAACATCAGGTACGTTTAGAGTGGTTTTGGGATTGGATCCGTGCTTTTTGGGGTTTTCTTTGGTTTTGGGGGTGATCCTGTTCTTGTTTGGGGTGTTTTTGACGTGTTTTGGGTTCTCTGTTGGGTTTTCCGTGGTCATCATGGTGGAAAAGTGTAAATTGTGGGTTTTGGAGAACATCAGGTAGGTTTAGGGGGACTTTTGGTGTGGATCTATGGCTTTTGGGGTTTTCTTTCGTTTTTAGGGTTTATCCCGTTCTTGTTTGGGGTGTTTTTGACTTGTTTTGGGGTCTCCGTTGGGTTTCGTTGGGTTTTCCATGGTCATCAATGTGGAAAAGTGTAAATTGTGGGTTTTGGAGAACTTCAGGTTGGTTTAGGGGGATTTTTGGTGTGGATCTATGGCTTTTGGGGTTTTCTTTCGTTGTTGGGGTTGAACCAGTTCTTTTTTGGGGTGTTTTTGACGTTTTTGGGGTCTCCGTTGGGTTTTGTTGGGTTCTCGTTGGTCGTTAAGCTAAATGGGAGTGGATTGTGGGTTTTGAAGAAGATCAGGTAAGTTTAGGGTGATTTGGGAGGGAAATGCATAGTTTTGTTTTTTTTTTCCTTCTGATCCAGTTCTTTTTTGGGGTGTTTTTGACGTGTTTTGGGGTTTCCATTGCGTTTTGTTGAGTTCCTAATGGGTTTTATGGTGGGTGGGAGTGGATTTTGGGATTTGGAGAAGATCAGGTAGGTTTAAGGGTTTTCTTGGGGTTAAATCACGTATTTTCTTCTGATCCGGTTTGCTTTTGGGGTGTTTTTGAGGTGTTTTGGGGTTTCTGTTGCATTTTGTTGAGTTCCTAATGGGTTTTATGGTGGTTGGGAGTGGACTTTGGGATTTGGAGAAGATCAGGTAGGTTTAGGGTGGTTTTGGAATTGGATCCATGCTTTTTGGGGATTTTCTTCCAGTTTTGGGGGTTATCCCGTTCTTTTTTGGGGTGTTTTTGACATGTTTTGATGTCTCTGTTGGGTTTCGTTGGGTTTTCTGTTGGCATCTTGGTGGAAAAGGGTAAATTGTGGGTTTTGGAGAACTTCAGGTAGGTTTAGGGGGACTTTTGGGGTGGATTCATGGTATTTGGGGTTTTCTTCTGTTTTTTGGGGTGATCCTGTTCTTTTTTGGGGTGTTTTTGACGTGTTTTGGGGTTGTCCGTTGGGTTTTGTTGGGTTCTCGTTGGTCATCATTGTGAAAAAGGGTAAATTGTGGGTTTTGGAGAACATCAGGTAGGCTTAGGGGGACTTTTGGGGTGGATCTATGGCGTTTGGGGTTTTCTTCTCTTTTTGGGGAGATCCTGTTCTTTTTTTTTTGTTTTGTTTTGTTTTTTTTTTTTTGACATGTTTTTTGTCTCCATTGGGTTTCGTTGGGTTTTCCATGGTCATCATGGTGGAAAAGGGTAAATTTGTGGGTTTTGGAGAACATCAGGTAGGTTTAGGCTGGTTTTGGGATTGGATCTGTGCTTTTTGGGGATTTTCTTCCAGTTTATGGGTGATCCCTTTCTTTTTTGGGGTGTTTTTGACGTGTTTTGGTGTCTCCTTTTGGGTTTTCGTTTGGTTCATGTTGGTCATCATGGTGAAAATTGTAAATTTTTGGGGGGAGAATTTTCTTCCAGTTTTGGGGGTGATCCCGTTCTTTTTTGGGGTGTTTTTGACATGTTTTGGGGTCTCTGTTGGGTTTTGTTGGGTTCTTGTTTTTCATCATGTTGGAAAAGTTTAACTTGCGTGTTTTGGAGAACATCAGGTAGGTTTAGTGTCGTTTTGGGGTGGATCTATGTTTTTTGGGGATTTTCTTCCAGTTTTGGGGGTGATTCCGTTCTTGTTTGGGGTGTTTTTGACTTGTTTTGGGGTCTCCGTTGGGTTTTAGTTGGATTCTCGTTGGTCCTTAAGGGAAATGGGAGTGGATTGTGGGTTTTGAAGAAGATCAGGTGAGTTTAGGGTGGTTTTGTGGGGAAATTCATAGTTTTTGGTGTTTTTTCTTCTGATTCAGTTACTTTTTGGGGTGTTTTTGACGTGTTTTGGGGTTTCCGTTGGGTTTCGTTGAGTTCCTAATGGGTTTTATGGTGGTTGGGAGTGGACATTTGGATTTGGAGAACATCAGGTACGTTTAGAGTGGTTTTGGGATTGGATCCGTGCTTTTTGGGGTTTTCTTTGGTTTTGGGGGTGATCCTGTTCTTGTTTGGGGTGTTTTTGACGTGTTTTGGGTTCTCTGTTGGTTTTCCGTGGTCATCATGGTGGAAAAGTGTAAATTGTGGGTTTTGGAGAACATCAGGTAGGTTTAGGGGGACTTTTGGTGTGGATCTATGGCTTTTGGGGTTTTCTTTCGTTTTTAGGGTTTATCCCGTTCTTGTTTGGGGTGTTTTTGACTTCTTTTGGGGTCTCCGTTGGGTTTCGTTGGGTTTTCCATGGTCATCAATGTGGAAAAGTGTAAATTGTGGGTTTTGGAGAACTTCAGGTTGGTTTAGGGGGATTTTTGGTGTGGATCTATGGCTTTTGGGGTTTTCTTTCGTTGTTGGGGTTGAACCAGTTCTTTTTTGGGGTGTTTTTGACGTTTTTGGGGTCTCCGTTGGGTTTTGTTGGGTTCTCGTTGGTCGTTAAGCTAAATGGGAGTGGATTGTGGGTTTTGAAGAAGATCAGGTAAGTTTAGGGTGATTTGGGAGGGAAATGCATAGTTTTGTTTTTTTTTTCCTTCTGATCCAGTTCTTTTTTGGGGTGTTTTTGACGTGTTTTGGGGTTTCCGTTGCGTTTTGTTGAGTTCCTAATGGGTTTTATGGTGGGTGGGAGTGGATTTTGGGATTTGGAGAAGATCAGGTAGGTTTAAGGGTTTTCTTGGGGTTAAATCACGTATTTTCTTCTGATCCGGTTTGCTTTTGGGGTGTTTTTGAGGTGTTTTGGGGTTTCTGTTGCATTTTGTTGAGTTCCTAATGGGTTTTATGGTGGTTGGGAGTGGACTTTGGGATTTGGAGAAGATCAGGTAGGTTTAGGGTGGTTTTGGAATTGGATCCATGCTTTTTGGGGATTTTCTTCCAGTTTTGGGGGTTATCCCGTTCTTTTTTGGGGTGTTTTTGACATGTTTTGATGTCTCTGTTGGGTTTCGTTGGGTTTTCTGTTGGCATCTTGGTGGAAAAGGCTAAATTGTGGGTTTTGGAGAACTTCAGGTAGGTTTAGGGGGACTTTTGGGGTGGATTCATGGTATTTGGGGTTTTTCTTCTGTTTTTTGGGGTGATCCTGTTCTTTTTTGGGGTGTTTTTGACGTGTTTTGGGGTTGTCCGTTGGGTTTTGTTGGGTTCTCGTTGGTCATCATTGTGAAAAAGGGTAAATTGTGGGTTTTGGAGAACATCAGGTAGGCTTAGGGGGACTTTTGGGGTGGATCTATGGCATTTGGGGTTTTCTTCTCTTTTTTGGGGAGATCCTGTTCTTTTTTTTTTGTTTTGTTTTGTTTTTTTTTTTTTTTTGACATGTTTTTTGTCTCCATTGGGTTTCGTTGGGTTTTCCATGGTCATCATGGTGGAAAAGGGTAAATTTGTGGGTTTTGGAGAACATCAGGTAGGTTTAGGCTGGTTTTGGGATTGGATCTGTGCTTTTTGGGGATTTTCTTCCAGTTTATGGGTGATCCCTTTCTTTTTTGGGGTGTTTTTGACGTGTTTTGGTGTCTCCTTTTGGGTTTTCGTTTGGTTCATGTTGGTCATCATGGTGAAAATTGTAAATTTTTGGGGGGGGAATTTTCTTCCAGTTTTGGGGGTGATCCCGTTCTTTTTTGGGGTGTTTTTGACATGTTTTGGGGTCTCTGTTGGGTTTTGTTGGGTTCTTGTTTTTCATCATGTTGGAAAAGTTTAACTTGCGTGTTTTGGAGAACATCAGGTAGGTTTAGTGTCGTTTTGGGGTGGATCTATGTTTTTTGGGGATTTTCTTCCAGTTTTGGGGGTGATTCCGTTCTTGTTTGGGGTGTTTTTGACTTGTTTGGGGTCTCCGTTGGGTTTTAGTTGGATTCTCGTTGGTCCTTAAGGGAAATGGGAGTGGATTGTGGGTTTTGAAGAAGATCAGGTGAGTTTAGGGTGGTTTTGTGGGGAAATTCATAGTTTTTGGTGTTTTTTCTTCTGATTCAGTTATTTTTGGGGGTGTTTTTGGCGTGTTTTGGGGTTTCCGTTGGGTTTCGTTGAGTTCCTAATGGGTTTTATGGTGGTTGGGAGTGGACATTTGGATTTGGAGAACATCAGGTACGTTTAGAGTGGTTTTGGGATTGGATCCGTGCTTTTTGGGGTTTTCTTTGGTTTTGGGGGTGATCCTGTTCTTGTTTGGGGTGTTTTTGACGTGTTTTGGGTTCTCTGTTGGGTTTTCCGTGGTCATCATGGTGGAAAAGTGTAAATTGTGGGTTTTGGAGAACATCAGGTAGGTTTAGGGGGACTTTTGGTGTGGATCTATGGCTTTTGGGGTTTTCTTTCGTTTTTAGGGTTTATCCCGTTCTTGTTTGGGGTGTTTTTGACTTCTTTTGGGGTCTCCGTTGGGTTTTGTTGGGTTCTCGTTGGTCGTTAAGCTAAATGGGAGTGGATTGTGGGTTTTGAAGAAGATCAGGTAAGTTTAGGGTGATTTGGGAGGGAAATGCATAGTTTTGTTTTTTTTTTCCTTCTGATCCAGTTCTTTTTTGGGGTGTTTTTGAGGTGTTTTGGGGTTTCCGTTGCGTTTTGTTGAGTTCCTAATGGGTTTTATGGTGGGTGGGAGTGGATTTTGGGATTTGGAGAAGATCAGGTAGGTTTAGGGTGGTTTTGGAATTGGATCCATGCTTTTTGGGGATTTTCTTCCAGTTTTGGGGGTTATCCCGTTCTTTTTTGGGGTGTTTTTGACATGTTTTGATGTCTCTGTTGGGTTTTGTTGGGTTTTCTGTTGGCATCTTGGTGGAAAAGGGTAAATTGTGGGTTTTGGAGAACTTCAGGTAGGTTTAGGGGGACTTTTGGGGTGGATTCATGGTATTTGGGGTTTTCTTCTGTTTTTTGGGGTGATCCTGTTCTTTTTTGGGGTATTTTTGACGTGTTTTGGGGTTGTCCTTTGGGTTTTGTTGGGTTCTCGTTGGTCATCATTGTGAAAAAGGGTAAATTGTGGGTTTTGGAGAACATCAGGTAGGCTTAGGGGGACTTTTGGGGTGTATCTATGGCATTTGGGGTTTTCTTTCGTTTTTAGGGTTTATCCCGTTCTTGTTTGGGGTGTTTTTGACTTCTTTTGGGGTCTCCGTTGGGTTTCGTTGGGTTTTCCATGGTCATCATGTTGGAAAATTGTAAATTGTGGGTTTTGGAGATCATCAGGTAGGTTTAGGGTGGTTTTGGGGTGGATCTATGATTTTGAAGGATTTTCTTCCAATTTTGGGGGTGATCCCTTTTTTTTTTTTTTTTTTTTTTTTTTTTTTTTTTTTTGACGTGTTTTGTGGTCTCCGTTGGGTTTCGTTGGGTTTTCCATGGTCATCAATGTGGAAAAGTGTAAATTGTGGGTTTTGGAGAACTTCAGGTTGGTTTAGGGGGATTTTTGGTGTGGATCTATGGCTTTTGGGGTTTTCTTTCGTTGTTGGGGTTGAACCAGTTCTTTTTTGGGGTGTTTTTGACGTTTTTGGGGTCTCCGTTGGGTTTTGTTGGGTTCTCGTTGGTCGTTAAGCTAAATGGGAGTGGATTGTGGGTTTTGAAGAAGATCAGGTAAGTTTAGGGTGATTTGGGAGGGAAATGCATAGTTTTGTTTTTTTTTTTCCTTCTGATCCAGTTCTTTTTTGGGGTGTTTTTGACGTGTTTTGGGGTTTCCGTTGCGTTTTGTTGAGTTCCTAATGGGTTTTATGGTGGGTGGGAGTGGATTTTGGGATTTGGAGAAGATCAGGTAGGTTTAAGGGTTTTCTTGGGGTTAAATCACGTATTTTCTTCTGATCCGGTTTGCTTTTGGGGTGTTTTTGAGGTGTTTTGGGGTTTCTGTTGCATTTTCTTGAGTTCCTAATGGGTTTTATGGTGGTTGGGAGTGGACTTTGGGATTTGGAGAAGATCAGGTAGGTTTAGGGTGGTTTTGGAATTGGATCCATGCTTTTTGGGATTTTCTTCCAGTTTTGGGGGTTATCCCGTTCTTTTTTGGGGTGTTTTTGACATGTTTTGATGTCTCTGTTGGGTTTTGTTGGGTTTTCTGTTGGCATCTTGGTGGAAAAGGGTAAATTGTGGGTTTTGGAGAACTTCAGGTAGGTTTAGGGGGACTTTTGGGGTGGATTCATGGTATTTGGGGTTTTCTTCTGTTTTTTGGGGTGATCCTGTTCTTTTTTGGGGTGTTTTTGACGTGTTTTGGGGTTGTCCGTTGGGTTTTGTTGGGTTCTCGTTGGTCATCATTGTGAAAAAGGGTAAATTGTGGGTTTTGGAGAACATCAGGTAGGCTTAGGGGGACTTTTGGGGTGGATCTATGGCATTTGGGGTTTTCTTCTCTTTTTTGGGGAGATCCTGTTCTTTTTTTTTTTTTTTTTTTTTTTTTTTTTTTTTGACATGTTTTTTGTCTCCATTGGGTTTCGTTGGGTTTTCCATGGTCATCATGGTGGAAAAGGGTAAATTTGTGGGTTTTGGAGAACATCAGGTAGGTTTAGGCTGGTTTTGGGATTGGATCTGTGCTTTTTGGGGATTTTCTTCCAGTTTATGGGTGATCCCTTTCTTTTTTGGGGTGTTTTTGACGTGTTCTGGTGTCTCCTTTTGGGTTTTCGTTTGGTTCATGTTGGTCATCATGGTGAAAATTGTAAATTTTTGGGGGGGGAATTTTCTTCCAGTTTTGGGGGTGATCCCGTTCTTTTTTGGGGTGTTTTTGACATGTTTTGGGGTCTCTGTTGGGTTTTGTTGGGTTCTTGTTTTTTCATCATGTTGGAAAAGTTTAACTTGCGTGTTTTGGAGAACATCAGTAGGTTTAGTGTCGTTTTGGGGTGGATCTATGTTTTTTGGGGATTTTCTTCCAGTTTTGGGGGTGATTCCGTTCTTGTTTGGGGTGTCTTTGACTTGTTTTGGGGTCTCCGTTGGGTTTTAGTTGGATTCTCGTTGGTCCTTAAGGGAAATGGGAGTGGATTGTGGGTTTTGAAGAAGATCAGGTGAGTTTAGGGTGGTTTTGTGGGGAAATTCATAGTTTTTGGTGTTTTTTCTTCTGATTCAGTTATTTTTTGGGGTGTTTTTGACGTGTTTTGGGGTTTCCGTTGGGTTTCGTTGAGTTCCTAATGGGTTTTATGGTGGTTGGGAGTGGACATTTGGATTTGGAGAACATCAGGTACGTTTAGAGTGGTTTTGGGATTGGATCCGTGCTTTTTGGGGTTTTCTTTGGTTTTGGGGGTGATCCTGTTCTTGTTTGGGGTGTTTTGACGTGTTTTGGGTTCTCTGTTGGGTTTTCCGTGGTCATCATGGTGGAAAAGTGTAAATTGTGGGTTTTGGAGAACATCAGGTAGGTTTAGGGGGATTTTTGGTGTGGATCTATGGCTTTTGGGGTTTTCTTTCGTTTTTAGGGTTTATCCCGTTCTTGTTTGGGGTGTTTTTGACTTCTTTTGGGGTCTCCGTTGGGTTTTGTTGGGTTCTCGTTGGTCGTTAAGCTAAATGGGAGTGGATTGTGGGTTTTGAAGAAGATCAGGTAAGTTTAGGGTGATTTGGGAGGGAAATGCATAGTTTTGTTTTTTTTTTTCCTTCTGATCCAGTTCATTTTTGGGGTGTTTTTGAGGTGTTTTGGGGTTTCCGTTGCGTTTTGTTGAGTTCCTAATGGGTTTTATGGTGGGTGGGAGTGGATTTTGGGATTTGGAGAAGATCAGGTAGGTTTAGGGTGGTTTTGGAATTGGATCCATGCTTTTTGGGGATTTTCTTCCAGTTTTGGGGGTTATCCCGTTCTTTTTTTGGGGTGTTTTTGACATGTTTTGATGTCTCTGTTGGGTTTCGTTGGGTTTTCTGTTGGCATCTTGGTGGAAAAGGGTAAATTGTGGGTTTTGGAGAACTTCAGGTAGGTTTAGGGGGACTTTTGGGGTGGATTCATGGTATTTGGGGTTTTCTTCTGTTTTTTGGGGTGATCCTGTTCTTTTTTGGGGTGTTTTTGACGTGTTTTGGGGTTGTCCTTTGGGTTTTGTTGGGTTCTCGTTGGTCATCATTGTGAAAAAGGGTAAATTGTGGGTTTTGGAGAACATCAGGTAGGCTTAGGGGGACTTTTGGGGTGGATCTATGGCATTTGGTGTTTTCTTCTCTTTTTTGGGGAGATCCTGTTCTTTTTTTTTTTTTTTTTGACATGTTTTTTGTCTCCATTGGGTTTCGTTGGGTTTTCCATGGTCATCATGGTGGAAAAGGGTAAATTTGTGGGTTTTGGAGAACATCAGGTAGGTTTAGGCTGGTTTTGGGATTGGATCTGTGCTTTTTGGGGATTTTCTTCCAGTTTATGGGTGATCCCTTTCTTTTTTGGGGTGTTTTTGACGTGTTCTGGTGTCTCCTTTTGGGTTTTCGTTTGGTTCATGTTGGTCATCATGGTGAAAATTGTAAATTTTTGGGGGGGGAATTTTCTTCCAGTTTTGGGGGTGATTCCGTTCTTGTTTGGGGTTTTTTTGACTTGTTTTGGGGTCTCCGTTGGGTTTTAGTTGGATTCTCGTTGGTCCTTAAGGGAAATGGGAGTGGATTGTGGGTTTTGAAGAAGATCAGGTGAGTTTAGGGTGGTTTTGTGGGGAAATTCATAGTTTTTGGTGTTTTTTCTTCTGATTCAGTTATTTTTGGGGGTGTTTTTGACGTGTTTTGGGGTTTCCGTTGGGTTTCGTTGAGTTCCTAATGGGTTTTATGGTGGTTGGGAGTGGACATTTGGATTTGGAGAACATCAGGTACGTTTAGAGTGGTTTTGGGATTGGATCCGTGCTTTTTGGGGTTTTCTTTGTTTTTGGGGGTGATCCTGTTCTTGTTTGGGGTGTTTTTGACGTGTTTTGGGTTCTCTGTTGGGTTTTCCGTGGTCATCATGGTGGAAAAGTGTAAATTGTGGGTTTTGGAGAACATCAGGTAGGTTTAGGGGGACTTTTGGTGTGGATCTATGGCTTTTGGGGTTTTCTTTCGTTTTTAGGGTTTATCCCGTTCTTGTTTGGGGTGTTTTTGACTTCTTTTGGGGTCTCCGTTGGGTTTTGTTGGGTTCTCGTTGGTCGTTAAGCTAAATGGGAGTGGATTGTGGGTTTTGAAGAAGATCAGGTAAGTTTAGGGTGATTTGGGAGGGAAATGCATAGTTTTGTTTTTTTTTTTCCTTCTGATCCAGTTCTTTTTTGGGGTGTTTTTGAGGTGTTTTGGGGTTTCCGTTGCGTTTTGTTGAGTTCCTAATGGGTTTTATGGTGGGTGGGAGTGGATTTTGGGATTTGGAGAAGATCAGGTAGGTTTAAGGGTTTTCTTGGGGTTAAATCACGTATTTTCTTCTGATCCGGTTTGCTTTTGGGGTGTTTTTGAGGTGTTTTGGGGTTTCTGTTGCATTTTGTTGAGTTCCTAATGGGTTTTATGGTGTTTGGGAGTGGACTTTGGGATTTGGAGAAGATCAGGTAGGTTTAGGGTGGTTTTGGAATTGGATCCATGCTTTTTGGGGATTTTCTTCCAGTTTTGGGGGTTATCCCGTTCTTTTTTGGGGTGTTTTTGACATGTTTTGATGTCTCTGTTGGGTTTCGTTGGGTTTTCTGTTGGCATCTTGGTGGAAAAGGGTAAATTGTGGGTTTTGGAGAACTTCAGGTAGGTTTAGGGGGACTTTTGGGGTGGATTCATGGTATTTGGGGTTTTCTTCTGTTTTTTGGGGTGATCCTGTTCTTTTTTGGGGTGTTTTTGACGTGTTTTGGGGTTGTCCGTTGGGTTTTGTTGGGTTCTCGTTGGTCATCATTGTGAAAAAGGGTAAATTGTGGGTTTTGGAGAACATCAGGTAGGCTTAGGGGGACTTTTGGGTGGATCTATGGCATTTGGGGTTTTCTTCTCTTTTTTGGGGAGATCCTGTTCTTTTTTTTTTTTTTTTTTTTTTTTTTTTTTTTTTTTTGACATGTTTTTTGTCTCCATTGGGTTTCGTTGGGTTTTCCATGGTCATCATGGTGGAAAAGGGTAAATTGTGGGTTTTGGAGAACATCAGGTAGGTTTAGGGGGACTTTCGGTGTGGATCTATGGCTTTTGGGGTTTTCTTTCGTTTTTAGGGTTTATCCCGTTCTTTTTTGGGGTGTTTTTGACTTCTTTTGGGGTCTCCGTTGGGTTTTGTTGGGTTCTCGTTGGTTGTTAAGCTAAATGGGAGTGGATTGTGGGTTTTGAAGAAGATCAGGTAAGTTTAGGGTGATTTGGGAGGGAAATGCATAGTTTTGTTTTTTTTTTCCTTCTGATCCAGTTCTTTTTTGGGGTGTTTTTGAGGTGTTTTGGGGTTTCCGTTGCGTTTTGTTGAGTTCCTAATGGGTTTTATGGTGGGTGGGAGTGGATTTTGGGATTTGGAGAAGATCAGGTAGGTTTAAGGGTTTTCTTGGGGTTAAATCACGTATTTTCTTCTGATCCGGTTTGCTTTTGGGGTGTTTTTGAGGTGTTTTGGGGTTTCTGTTGCATTTTGTTGAGTTCCTAATGGGTTTTATGGTGTTTGGGAGTGGACTTTGGGATTTGGAGAAGATCAGGTAGGTTTAGGGTGGTTTTGGAATTGGATCCATGCTTTTTGGGGATTTTCTTCCAGTTTTGGGGGTTATCCCGTTCTTTTTTGGGGTGTTTTTGACATGTTTTGATGTCTCTGTTGGGTTTTGTTGGGTTTTCTGTTGGCATCTTGGTGGAAAAGGGTAAATTGTGGGTTTTGGAGAACTTCAGGTAGGTTTAGGGGGACTTTTGGGGTGGATTCATGGTATTTGGGGTTTTCTTCTGTTTTTTGGGTGATCCTGTTCTTTTTTGGGGTGTTTTTGACGTGTTTTGGGGTTGTCCGTTGGGTTTTGTTGGGTTCTCGTTGGTCATCATTGTGAAAAAGGGTAAATTGTGGGTTTTGGAGAACATCAGGTAGGCTTAGGGGGACTTTTGAGGTGGATCTATGGCATTTGGGGTTTTCTTCTCTTTTTTGGGGAGATCCTGTTCTTTTTTTTTTTTTTTTTTTTTTTTTTTTTTTTTTTTGACATGTTTTTTGTCTCCATTGGGTTTCGTTGGGTTTTCCATGGTCATCATGGTGGAAAAGGGTAAATTGTGGGTTTTGGAGAACATCAGGTAGGTTTAGGGGGACTTTCGGTGTGGATCTATGGCTTTTGGGGTTTTCTTTCGTTTTTAGGGTTTATCCCGTTCTTGTTTTGGGTGTTTTTGACTTCTTTTGGGGTCTCCGTTGGGTTTTGTTGGGTTCTCGTTGGTTGTTAAGCTAAATGGGAGTGGATTGTGGGTTTTGAAGAAGATCAGGTAAGTTTAGGGTGATTTGGGAGGGAAATGCATAGTTTTGTTTTTTTTTTCCTTCTGATCCAGTTCTTTTTTGGGGTGTTTTTGACGTGTTTTGGGGTTTCCGTTGCGTTTTGTTGAGTTCCTAATGGGTTTTATGGTGGGTGGGAGTGGATTTTGGGATTTGGAGAAGATCAGGTAGGTTTAAGGGTTTTCTTGGGGTTAAATCACGTATTTTCTTCTGATCCGGTTTGCTTTTGGGGTGTTTTTGAGGTGTTTTGGGGTTTCTGTTGCATTTTGTTGAGTTCCTAATGGGTTTTATGGTGGGTGGGAGTGGATTTTGGGATTTGGAGAAGATCAGGTAGGTTTAGGGTGGTTTTGGAATTGGATCCATGCTTTTTGGGGATTTTCTTCCAGTTTTGGGGGTTATCCCGTTCTTTTTTGGGGTGTTTTTGACATGTTTTGATGTCTCTGTTGGGTTTCGTTGGGTTTTCTGTTGGCATCTTGGTGGAAAAGGGTAAATTGTGGGTTTTGGAGAACTTCAGGTAGGTTTAGGGGGACTTTTGGGGTGGATTCATGGTATTTGGGGTTTTCTTCTGTTTTTTGGGGTGATCCTGTTCTTTTTTGGGGTGTTTTTGACGTGTTTTGGGGTTGTCCTTTGGGTTTTGTTGGGTTCTCGTTGGTCATCATTGTGAAAAAGGGTAAATTGTGGGTTTTGGAGAACATCAGGTAGGCTTAGGGGGACTTTTGGGGTGGATCTATGGCATTTGGGGTTTTCTTTCGTTTTTAGGGTTTATCCCGTTCTTGTTTGGGGTGTTTTTGACTTCTTTTGGGGTCTCCGTTGGGTTTCGTTGGGTTTTCCATGGTCACATGTTGGAAAATTGTAAATTGTGGGTTTTGGAGATCATCAGGTAGGTTTAGGGTGGTTTTGGGGTGGATCTATGATTTTGAAGGATTTTCTTCCAATTTTGGGGGTGATCCCTTTCTTTTTTTTTTTTTTTTTTTTTTTTTTTTTTTTTTGACGTGTTTTGTGGTCTCCGTTGGGTTTCGTTGGGTTTTCCATGGTCATCAATGTGGAAAGTGTAAATGTGGGTTTTGGAGAACTTCAGGTTGGTTTAGGGGGATTTTTGGTGTGGATCTATGGCTTTTGGGGTTTTCTTTCGTTGTTGGGGTTGAACCAGTTCTTTTTTGGGGTGTTTTTGACGTTTTTGGGGTCTCCGTTGGGTTTTGTTGGGTTCTCGTTGGTCGTTAAGCTAAATGGGAGTGGATTGTGGGTTTTGAAGAAGATCAGGTAAGTTTAGGGTGATTTGGGAGGGAAATGCATAGTTTTGTTTTTTTTTTCCTTCTGATCCAGTTCTTTTTTGGGGTGTTTTTGACGTGTTTTGGGGTTTCCGTTGCGTTTTGTTGAGTTCCTAATGGGTTTTATGGTGGGTGGGAGTGGATTTTGGGATTTGGAGAAGATCAGGTAGGTTTAAGGGTTTTCTTGGGGTTAAATCACGTATTTTCTTCTGATCCGGTTTGCTTTTGGGGTGTTTTTGAGGTGTTTTGGGGTTTCCGTTGCGTTTTGTTGAGTTCCTAATGGGTTTTATGGTGGTTGGGAGTGGACTTTGGGATTTGGAGAAGATCAGGTAGGTTTAGGGTGGTTTTGGAATTGGATCCATGCTTTTTGGGGATTTTCTTCCAGTTTTGGGGGTTATCCCGTTCTTTTTTGGGGTGTTTTTGACATGTTTTGATGTCTCTGTTGGGTTTTGTTGGGTTTTCTGTTGGCATCTTGGTGGAAAAGGGTAAATTGTGGGTTTTGGAGAACTTCAGGTAGGTTTAGGGGGACTTTTGGGGTGGATTCATGGTATTTGGGGTTTTCTTCTGTTTTTTGGGGTGATCCTGTTCTTTTTTGGGGTGTTTTTGACGTGTTTTGGGGTTGTCCGTTGGGTTTTGTTGGGTTCTCGTTGGTCATCATTGTGAAAAAGGGTAAATTGTGGGTTTTGGAGAACATCAGGTAGGCTTAGGGGGACTTTTGGGGTGGATCTATGGCATTTGGGGTTTTCTTCTCTTTTTTGGGGAGATCCTGTTCTTTTTTTTTTTTTTTTTTTTTTTTTTTTTTTTGACATGTTTTTTGTCTCCATTGGGTTTCGTTGGGTTTTCCATGGTCATCATGGTGGAAAAGGGTAAATTTGTGGGTTTTGGAGAACATCAGGTAGGTTTAGGCTGGTTTTGGGATTGGATCTGTGCTTTTTGGGGATTTTCTTCCAGTTTATGGGTGATCCCTTTCTTTTTTGGGGTGTTTTTGACGTGTTTTGGTGTCTCCTTTTGGGTTTTCGTTTGGTTCATGTTGGTCATCATGGTGAAAATTGTAAATTTTTGGGGGGGGAATTTTCTTCCAGTTTTGGGGGTGATCCCGTTCTTTTTTGGGGTGTTTTTGACATGTTTTGGGGTCTCTGTTGGGTTTTGTTGGGTTCTTGTTTTTCATCATGTTGGAAAAGTTTAACTTGCGTGTTTTGGAGAACATCAGGTAGGTTTAGTGTCGTTTTGGGGTGGATCTATGTTTTTTGGGGATTTTCTTCCAGTTTTGGGGGTGATTCCGTTCTTGTTTGGGGTGTTTTTGACTTGTTTTGGGGTCTCCGTTGGGTTTTAGTTGGATTCTCGTTGGTCCTTAAGGGAAATGGGAGTGGATTGTGGGTTTTGAAGAAGATCAGGTGAGTTTAGGGTGGTTTTGTGGGGAAATTCATAGTTTTTGGTGTTTTTTCTTCTGATTCAGTTCTTTTTTGGGGTGTTTTTGACGTGTTTTGGGGTTTCCGTTGGGTTTCGTTGAGTTCCTAATGGGTTTTATGGTGGTTGGGAGTGGACATTTGGATTTGGAGAACATCAGGTACGTTTAGAGTGGTTTTGGGATTGGATCCGTGCTTTTTGGGGTTTTCTTTGGTTTTGGGGGTGATCCTGTTCTTGTTTGGGGTGTTTTTGACGTGTTTTGGGTTCTCTGTTGGGTTTTCGTGGTCATCATGGTGGAAAAGTGTAAATTGGTGGGTTTTGGAGAACATCAGGTAGGTTTAGGGGGATTTTTGTGTGGATCTATGGCTTTTGGGGTTTTCTTTCGTTTTTAGGGTTTATCCCGTTCTTGTTTGGGGTGTTTTTGACTTCTTTTGGGGTCTCCGTTGGGTTTTGTTGGGTTCTCGTTGGTCGTTAAGCTAAATGGGAGTGGATTGTGGGTTTTGAAGAAGATCAGGTAAGTTTAGGGTGATTTGGGAGGGAAATGCATAGTTTTGTTTTTTTTTTTCCTTCTGATCCAGTTCTTTTTTGGGGTGTTTTTGAGGTGTTTTGGGGTTTCCGTTGCGTTTTGTTGAGTTCCTAATGGGTTTTATTGGTGGGTGGGAGTGGATTTTGGGATTGGAGAAGATCAGGTAGGTTTAGGGTGGTTTTGGAATGGATCCATGCTTTTTGGGGATTTTCTTCCAGTTTTGGGGGTTATCCCGTTCTTTTTTGGGGTGTTTTTGACATGTTTTGATGTCTCTGTTGGGTTTCGTTGGGTTTTCTGTTGGCATCTTGGTGGAAAAGGGTAAATTGTGGGTTTTGGAGAACTTCAGGTAGGTTTAGGGGGACTTTTGGGGTGGATTCATGGTATTTGGGGTTTTCTTCTGTTTTTTGGGGTGATCCTGTTCTTTTTTGGGGTGTTTTTGACGTGTTTTGGGGTTGTCCTTTGGGTTTTGTTGGGTTCTCGTTGGTCATCATTGTGAAAAAGGGTAAATTGTGGGTTTTGGAGAACATCAGGTAGGCTTAGGGGGACTTTTGGGGTGGATCTATGGCTTTTTGGGGTTTTCTTTCGTTTTTAGGGTTTATCCCGTTCTTGTTTGGGGTGTTTTTGACTTCTTTTGGGGTCTCCGTTGGGTTTCGTTGGGTTTTCCATGGTCATCATGTTGGAAAATTGTAAATTGTGGGTTTTGGAGATCATCAGGTAGGTTTAGGGTGGTTTTGGGGTGGATCTATGATTTTGAAGGATTTTCTTCCAATTTTGGGGGTGATCCCTTTTTTTTTTTTTTTTTTTTTTTTTTTTTTTTTTTTTGACGTGTTTTGTGGTCTCCGTTGGGTTTCGTTGGGTTTTCCATGGTCATCAATGTGGAAAAGTGTAAATTGTGGGTTTTGGAGAACTTCAGGTTGGTTTAGGGGGATTTTTGGTGTGGATCTATGGCTTTTGGGGTTTTCTTTCGTTGTTGGGGTTGAACCAGTTCTTTTTTGGGGTGTTTTTGACGTTTTTGGGGTCTCCGTTGGGTTTTGTTGGGTTCTCGTTGGTCGTTAAGCTAAATGGGAGTGGATTGTGGGTTTTGAAGAAGATCAGGTAAGTTTAGGGTGATTTGGGAGGGAAATGCATAGTTTTGTTTTTTTTTTTCCTTCTGATCCAGTTCTTTTTTGGGGTGTTTTGATGTGTTTTGGGGTTTCCGTTGCGTTTTGTTGAGTTCCTAATGGGTTTTATGGTGGGTGGGAGTGGATTTTGGGATTTGGAGAAGATCAGGTAGGTTTAAGGGTTTTCTTGGGGTTAAATCACGTATTTTCTTCTGATCCGGTTTGCTTTTGGGGTGTTTTTGAGGTGTTTTGGGGTTTCTGTTGCATTTTGTTGAGTTCCTAATGGGTTTTATGGTGGTTGGGAGTGGACTTTGGGATTTGGAGAAGATCAGGTAGGTTTAGGGTGGTTTTTGGAATTGGATCCATGGTTTTTGGGGATTTTCTTCCAGTTTTGGGGGTTATCCCGTTCTTTTTTGGGGTGTTTTTGACATGTTTTGATGTCTCTGTTGGGTTTCGTTGGGTTTTCTGTTGGCATCTTGGTGGAAAAGGGTAAATTGTGGGTTTTGGAGAACTTCAGGTAGGTTTAGGGGGACTTTTGGGGTGGATTCATGGTATTTGGGGTTTTCTTCTGTTTTTTGGGGTGATCCTGTTCTTTTTTGGGGTGTTTTTGACGTGTTTTGGGGTTGTCCGTTGGGTTTTGTTGGGTTCTCGTTGGTCATCATTGTGAAAAAGGGTAAATTGTGGGTTTTGGAGAACATCAGGTAGGCTTAGGGGGACTTTTGGGGTGGATCTATGGCATTTGGTGTTTTCTTCTCTTTTTTGGGGAGATCCTGTTCTTTTTTTTTTTTTTTTTTTTTTTTTTTTTTTTTTTTTTGACATGTTTTTTGTCTCCATTGGGTTTCGTTGGGTTTTCCATGGTCATCATGGTGGAAAAGGGTAAATTTGTGGGTTTTGGAGAACATCAGGTAGGTTTAGGCTGGTTTTGGGATTGGATCTGTGCTTTTTGGGGATTTTCTTCCAGTTTATGGGTGATCCCTTTCTTTTTTGGGGTGTTTTTGACGTGTTTTGGTGTCTCCTTTTGGGTTTTCGTTTGGTTCATGTTGGTCATCATGGTGAAAATTGTAAATTTTTGGGGGGGGAATTTTCTTCCAGTTTTGGGGGTGATCCCGTTCTTTTTTGGGGTGTTTTTGACATGTTTTGGGGTCTCTGTTGGGTTTTGTTGGGTTCTTGTTTTTCATCATGTTGGAAAAGTTTAACTTGCGTGTTTTGGAGAACATCAGGTAGGTTTAGTGTCGTTTTGGGGTGGATCTATGTTTTTTTGGGGATTTTCTTCCAGTTTTGGGGGTGATTCCGTTCTTGTTTGGGGTGTTTTTGACTTGTTTTGGGGTCTCCGTTGGGTTTTAGTTGGATTCTCGTTGGTCCTTAAGGGAAATGGGAGTGGATTGTGGGTTTTGAAGAAGATCAGGTGAGTTTAGGGTGGTTTTGTGGGGAAATTCATAGTTTTTGGTGTTTTTTCTTCTGATTCAGTTCTTTTTTGGGGTGTTTTTGACGTGTTTTGGGGTTTCCGTTGGGTTTCGTTGAGTTCCTAATGGGTTTTATGGTGGTTGGGAGTGGACATTTGGATTTGGAGAACATCAGGTACGTTTAGAGTGGTTTTGGGATTGGATCCGTGCTTTTTGGGGTTTTCTTTGGTTTTGGGGGTGATCCTGTTCTTGTTTGGGGTGTTTTTGACGTGTTTTGGGTTCTCTGTTGGGTTTTCCGTGGTCATCATGGTGGAAAAGTGTAAATTGTGGGTTTTGGAGAACATCAGGTAGGTTTAGGGGGATTTTTGGTGTGGATCTATGGCTTTTGGGGTTTTCTTTCGTTTTTAGGGTTTATCCCGTTCTTGTTTGGGGTGTTTTTGACTTCTTTTGGGGTCTCCGTTGGGTTTTGTTGGGTTCTCGTTGGTCGTTAAGCTAAATGGGAGTGGATTGTGGGTTTTGAAGAAGATCAGGTAAGTTTAGGGTGATTTGGGAGGGAAATGCATAGTTTTGTTTTTTTTTTTCCTTCTGATCCAGTTCTTTTTTGGGGTGTTTTTGAGGTGTTTTGGGGTTTCCGTTGCGTTTTGTTGAGTTCCTAATGGGTTTTATGGTGGGTGGGAGTGGATTTTGGGATTTGGAGAAGATCAGGTAGGTTTAGGGTGGTTTTGGAATTGGATCCATGCTTTTTGGGGATTTTCTTCCAGTTTTGGGGGTTATCCCGTTCTTTTTTGGGGTGTTTTTGACATGTTTTGATGTCTCTGTTGGGTTTTGTTGGGTTTTCTGTTGGCATCTTGGTGGAAAAGGGTAAATTGTGGGTTTTGGAGAACTTCAGGTAGGTTTAGGGGGACTTTTGGGGTGGATTCATGGTATTTGGGGTTTTCTTCTGTTTTTTGGGGTGATCCTGTTCTTTTTTGGGGTGTTTTTGACGTGTTTTGGGGTTGTCCTTTGGGTTTTGTTGGGTTCTCGTTGGTCATCATTGTGAAAAAGGGTAAATTGTGGGTTTTGGAGAACATCAGGTAGGCTTAGGGGGACTTTTGGGGTGGATCTATGGCATTTGCGGTTTTCTTTCGTTTTTAGGGTTTATCCCGTTCTTGTTTGGGGTGTTTTTGACTTCTTTTGGGGTCTCCGTTGGGTTTCGTTGGGTTTTCCATGGTCATCATGTTGGAAAATTGTAAATTGTGGGTTTTGGAGATCATCAGGTAGGTTTAGGGTGGTTTTGGGGTGGATCTATGATTTTGAAGGATTTTCTTCCAATTTTGGGGGTGATCCCTTTCTTTTTTTTTTTTTTTTTTTTTTTTTTTTTTTTTTTGACGTGTTTTGTGGTCTCCGTTGGGTTTCGTTGGGTTTTCCATGGTCATCATGGTGGAAAAGTGTAAATTGTGGGTTTTGGAGAACTTCAGGTTGGTTTAGGGGGATTTTTGGTGTGGATCTATGGCTTTTGGGGTTTTCTTTCGTTGTTGGGGTTGAACCAGTTCTTTTTTGGGGTGTTTTTGACGTTTTTGGGGTCTCCGTTGGGTTTTGTTGGGTTCTCGTTGGTCGTTAAGCTAAATGGGAGTGGATTGTGGGTTTTGAAGAAGATCAGGTAAGTTTAGGGTGATTTGGGAGGGAAATGCATAGTTTTGTTTTTTTTTTTCCTTCTGATCCAGTTCTTTTTTGGGGTGTTTTTGACGTGTTTTGGGGTTTCCGTTGCGTTTTGTTGAGTTCCTAATGGGTTTTATGGTGGGTGGGAGTGGATTTTGGGATTTGGAGAAGATCAGGTAGGTTTAAGGGTTTTCTTGGGGTTAAATCACGTATTTTCTTCTGATCCGGTTTGCTTTTGGGGTGTTTTTGAGGTGTTTTGGGGTTTCTGTTGCATTTTCTTGAGTTCCTAATGGGTTTTATGGTGGTTGGGAGTGGACTTTGGGATTTGGAGAAGATCAGGTAGGTTTAGGGTGGTTTTGGAATTGGATCCATGCTTTTTGGGGATTTTCTTCCAGTTTTGGGGGTTATCCCGTTCTTTTTTGGGGTGTTTTTGACATGTTTTGATGTCTCTGTTGGGTTTCGTTGGGTTTTCTGTTGGCATCTTGGTGGAAAAGGGTAAATTGTGGGTTTTGGAGAACTTCAGGTAGGTTTAGGGGGACTTTTGGGGTGGATTCATGGTATTTGGGGTTTTCTTCTGTTTTTTGGGGTGATCCTGTTCTTTTTTGGGGTGTTTTGGACGTGTTTTGGGGTTGTCCTTTGGGTTTTGTTGGGTTCTCGTTGGTCATCATTGTGAAAAAGGGTAAATTGTGGGTTTTGGAGAACATCAGGTAGGCTTAGGGGGACTTTTGGGGTGGATCTATGGCATTTGGGGTTTTCTTCTCTTTTTTGGGGAGATCCTGTTCTTTTTTTTTTTTTTTTTTTTTTTTTTTTTTGACATGTTTTTTGTCTCCATTGGGTTTCGTTGGGTTTTCCATGGTCATCATGGTGGAAAAGGGTAAATTTGTGGGTTTTGGAGAACATCAGGTAGGTTTAGGCTGGTTTTGGGATTGGATCTGTGCTTTTTGGGGATTTTCTTCCAGTTTATGGGTGATCCCTTTCTTTTTTGGGGTGTTTTTGACGTGTTCTGGTGTCTCCTTTTGGGTTTTCGTTTGGTTCATGTTGGTCATCATGGTGAAAATTGTAAATTTTTGGGGGGGGAATTTTCTTCCAGTTTTGGGGGTGATTCCGTTCTTATTTGGGGTGTCTTTGACTTGTTTTGGGGTCTCCGTTGGGTTTTAGTTGGATTCTCGTTGGTCCTTAAGGGAAATGGGAGTGGATTGTGGGTTTTGAAGAAGATCAGGTGAGTTTAGGGTGGTTTTGTGGGGAAATTCATAGTTTTTGGTGTTTTTTCTTCTGATTCAGTTATTTTTGGGGGTGTTTTTGACGTGTTTTGGGGTTTCCGTTGGGTTTCGTTGAGTTCCTAATGGGTTTTATGGTGGTTGGGAGTGGACATTTGGATTTGGAGAACATCAGGTACGTTTAGAGTGGTTTTGGGATTGGATCCGTGCTTTTTGGGGTTTTCTTTGGTTTTGGGGGTGATCCTGTTCTTGTTTGGGGTGTTTTTGACGTGTTTTGGGTTCTCTGTTGTGTTTTCCATGGTCATCATGGTGGAAAAGGGTAAATTGTGGGTTTTGGAGAACATCAGGTAGGTTTAGGGGGGTTTTGGGGTGGATCTATGATTTTGAAGGATTTTCTTTCAATTTTGGGGGTGATCCCTTTCTTTTTTTTTTTTTTTTTTTTTTTTTTTTTTTTTTTTTGACGTGTTTTGTGGTCTCCGTTGGGTTTCGTTGGGTTTTCCATGGTCATCAATGTGGAAAAGTGTAAATTGTGGGTTTTGGAGAACTTCAGGTTGGTTTAGGGGGATTTTTGGTGTGGATCTATGGCTTTTGGGGTTTTCTTTCGTTGTTGGGGTTGAACCAGTTCTTTTTTGGGGTGTTTTTGACGTTTTTGGGGTCTCCGTTGGGTTTTGTTGGGTTCTCGTTGGTCGTTAAGCTAAATGGGAGTGGATTGTGGGTTTTGAAGAAGATCAGGTGAGTTTAGGGTGATTTGGGAGGGAAATGCATAGTTTTGTTTTTTTTTTTTCTTCTGATCCAGTTCTTTTTTGGGGTGTTTTTGACGTGTTTTGGGGTTTCCGTTGCGTTTTGTTGAGTTCCTAATGGGTTTTATGGTGGTTGGGAGTGGACTTTGGGATTTGGAGAAGATCAGGTAGGTTTAGGGTGGTTTTGGGATTGGATCCATGCTTTTTGGGGATTTTCTTCCAGTTTTGGGGGTTATCCCGTTCTCTTTTGGGGTGTTTTTGAGGTGTTTTGATGTCTCTGTTGGGTTTTGTTGGGTTTTCTGTTGGCATCTTGGTGGGAAAGGGTAAATTGTGGGTTTTGGAGAACTTCAGGTAGGTTTAGGGGGACTTTTGGGGTGGATTCATGGTATTTGGGGTTTTCTTCTGTTTTTTGGGGTGATCCTGTTCTTTTTTGGGGTGTTTTTGACGTGTTTTGGGGTTGTCCGTTGGGTTTTGTTGGGTTCTCGTTGGTCATCATTGTGAAAAAGGGTAAATTGTGGGTTTTGGAGAACATCAGGTAGGCTTAGGGGGACTTTTGGGGTGGATCTATGGCATTTGGGTTTTTCTTCTGTTTTTTGGGGAGATCCTGTTCTTTTTTGTTTTTTTTTTTTGTTTTGTTTTTGACATGTTTTTTGTCTCCATTGGGTTTCGTTGGGTTTTCCATGGTCATCATGGTGGAAAAGGGTAAATTTGTGGGTTTTGGAGAACATCAGGTAGGTTTAGGCTGGTTTTGGGATTGGACCTGTGCTTTTTGGGGATTTTCTTCCAGTTTATGGGTGATCCCTTTCTTTTTTGGGGTGTTTTTGACGTGTTTTGATGTCTCCTTTTGGGTTTTCGTTTGGTTCATGTTGGTCATCATGGAGAAAAATTTTAAATTTTTGGGGGGGGAATTTTCTTCCAGTTTTGGGGGTGATTCCGTTCTTGTTTGGGGTGTTTTTGACTTGTTTTGGGGTCTCCGTTGGGTTTTAGTTGGATTCTCGTTGGTCGTTAAGGGAAATGGGAGTGGATTGTGGGTTTTGAAGAAGATCAGGTGAGTTTAGGGTGGTTTTGCGGGGAAATTGATAGTTTTTGGTGTTTTTTCTTCTGATTCAGTTCTTTTTTGGGGTGTTTTTGACGTGTTTTGGGGTTTCCGTTGGGTTTCGTTGAGTTTCTAATGGGTTTTATGGTGGTTGGGAGTGGACATTTGGATTTGGAGAACATCAGGTACGTTTAGAGTGGTTTTGGGATTGGATCCGTGCTTTTTGGGGTTTTCTTTGGTTTTGGGGGTGATCCTGTTCTTGTTTGGGGTGTTTTTGACGTGTTTTGGGTTCTCTGTTGGGTTTTCCATGGTCATCATGGTGGAAAAGTGTAAATTGTGGGTTTTGGAGAACATCAGGTAGGTTTAGGGTGGTTTTGGGGTGGATCTATGATTTTGAAGGATTTTCTTTCAATTTTGGGGGTGATCCCTTTCTTTTTTTTTTTTTTTTTTTCTTTTTTTTTTTTTTTTGACGTGTTTTGTGGTCTCCGTTGGGTTTCGTTGGTTTTTCCATGGTCATCAATGTGGAAAAGTGTAAATTGTGGGTTTTGGAGAACTTCAGGTTGGTTTAGGGGGATTTTTGGTGTGGATCTATGGCTTTTGGGGTTTTCTTTCGTTGTTGGGGTTGAACCAGTTCTTTTTTGGGGTGTTTTTGACGTTTTTGGGGTCTCCGTTGGGTTTTGTTGGGTTCTCGTTGGTCGTTAAGCTAAATGGGAGTGGATTGTGGGTTTTGAAGAAGATCAGGTGAGTTTAGGGTGATTTGGGAGGGAAATGCATAGTTTTTTTTTTTTTTTTCTTCTGATCCAGTTCTTTTTTGGGGTGTTTTTGACGTGTTTTGGGGTTTCCGTTGCGTTTTGTTGAGTTCCTAATGGGTTTTATGGTGGGTGGGAGTGGATTTTGGGATTTGGAGAAGATCAGGTAGGTTTAAGGGTTTTCTTGGGGTTAAATCACGTATTTTCTTCTGATCCGGTTTGCTTTTGGGGTGTTTTTGAGGTGTTTTGGGGTTTCTGTTGCGTTTTGTTGAGTTCCTAATGGGTTTTATGGTGGTTGGGAGTGGACTTTGGGATTTGGAGAAGATCAGGTAGGTTTAGGGTGGTTTTGGGATTGGATCCATGCTTTTTGGGGATTTTCTTCCAGTTTTGGGGGTTATCCCGTTCTCTTTTGGGGTGTTTTTGACATGTTTTGATGTCTCTGTTGGGTTTTGTTGGGTTTTCTGTTGGCATCTTGGTGGAAAAGGGTAAATTGTGGGTTTTGGAGAACTTCAGGTAGGTTTAGGGGGACTTTTGGGGTGGATTCATGGTATTTGGGGTTTTCTTCTGTTTTTTGGGGTGATCCTGTTCTTTTTTGGGGTGTTTTTGACGTGTTTTGGGGTTGTCCGTTGGGTTTTGTTGGGTTCTCGTTGGTCATCATTGTGAAAAAGGGTAAATTGTGGGTTTTGGAGAACATCAGGTAGGCTTAGGGGGACTTTTGGGGTGGATCTATGGCATTTGGGTTTTTCTTCTGTTTTTTGGGGAGATCCTGTTCTTTTTTGTTTTTTTTTTTTTGTTTTGTTTTTGACATGTTTTTTGTCTCCATTGGGTTTCGTTGGGTTTTCCATGGTCATCATGGTGGAAAAGGGTAAATTTGTGGGTTTTGGAGAACATCAGGTAGGTTTAGTGTGGTTTTGGGGTGGATCTATGTTTTTTGGGGATTTTCTTCCAGTTTAGGGGGTGATTCCGTTCTTGTTTGGGGTGTTTTTGACTTGTTTTGGGGTCTCCGTTGGGTTTTAGTTGGATTCTCGTTGGTCCTTAAGGGAAATGGGAGTGGATTGTGGGTTTTGAAGAAGATCAGGTGAGTTTAGGGTGGTTTTGCGGGGAAATTCATAGTTTTTGGTGTTTTTTCTTCTGATTCAGTTCTTTTTTGGGGTGTTTTTGACGTGTTTTTGGGTCTCCGTTGGTTTTTGTTGGGTTCTTGTTGTTCATCATGGTGAAAACGGGTAAATTGTGGGTATTGGAGAACATCAGGTAGGTTTAGGGGGACTTTTGGGGTGGATCAACGGCTTTTAGGGTTTTCTTTCGGTTTTGGGGGTGATCCCGCTTTTTTTTTTTTTGTGGTGTTTTTGACGTGTTTTGGGGTTTCCGTTGCGTTTTGTTGATTTCCTAATGTGTTTTAAGTTTGTTGGGAGTGGACTTTGGGATTTGGAGAACATCAGGTAGGTTTAGTGTGGTTTTGGGGTGGATCTATGTTTTTTTGGGGTTTTCTTTCTTTTTTAGGGGTTATCCTGTTCTTGTTTGGGGTGTTTTTGACTTGTTTTGGGGTCTCCGTTGGGTTTTAGTTGGATTCTCGTTGGTCCTTAAGGGAAATGGGAGTGGATTGTGGGTTTTGAAGAAGATCAGGTGAGTTTAGGGTGGTTTTGCGGGGAAATTGATAGTTTTTGGTGTTTTTTCTTCTGATTCAGTTCTTTTTTGGGGTGTTTTTGACGTGTTTTGGGGTTTCCGTTGGGTTTCGTTGAGTTCCTAATGGGTTTTATGGTGGTTGGGAGTGGACATTTGGATTTGGAGAACATCAGGTACGTTTAGAGTGGTTTTGGGATTGGATCCGTGCTTTTTGGGGTTTTCTTTGGTTTTGGGGGTGATCCTGTTCTTGTTTGGGGTGTTTTTGACGTGTTTTGGGTTCTCCGTTGGGTTTCGTTGGGTTTTCCGTGGTCATCATGGTGGAAACGTGTAAATTGTGGGTTTTGGAGATCATCAGGTAGGTTTAGGGTGGTTTTGGGGTGGATCTATGATTTTGAAGGATTTTCTTCCAATTTTGGGGGTGATCCCTTTCTTTTTTTTTTTTTTTCTTTTTTTTTTTTTTTGACGTGTTTTGTGGTCTCCGTTGGGTTTCGTTGGGTTTTCCATGGTCATCAATGTGGAAAAGTGTAAATTGTGGGTTTTGGAGAACTTCAGGTTGGTTTAGGGGGATTTTTGGTGTGGATCTATGGCTTTTGGGGTTTTCTTTCGTTGTTGGGGTTGAACCAGTTCTTTTTTGGGGTGTTTTTGACGTTTTTGGGGTCTCCGTTGGGTTTTGTTGGGTTCTCGTTGGTCGTTAAGCTAAATGGGAGTGGATTGTGGGTTTTGAAGAAGATCAGGTGAGTTTAGGGTGATTTGGGAGGGAAATGCATAGTTTTGTTTTTTTTTTTTTTTCTTCTGATCCAGTTCTTTTTTGGGGTGTTTTTGACGTGTTTTGGGGTTTCCGTTGCGTTTTGTTGAGTTCCTAATGGGTTTTATGGTGGGTGGGAGTGGACTTTGGGATTTGGAGAAGATCAGGTAGGTTTAGGGTGGTTTTGGGATTGGATCCATGCTTTTTGGGGATTTTCTTCCAGTTTTGGGGGTTATCCCGTTCTTTTTTGGGGTGTTTTTGACATGTTTTGATGTCTCTGTTGGGTTTTGTTGGGTTTTCTGTTGGCATCTTGGTGGAAAAGGGTAAATTGTGGGTTTTGGAGAACTTCAGGTAGGTTTAGGGGGACTTTTGGGGTGGATCCATGGTATTTGGGGTTTTCTTCTGTTTTTTGGGGTGATCCTGTTCTTTTTTGGGGTGTTTTTGACGTGTTTTGGGGTTGTCCGTTGGGTTTTGTTGGGTTCTCGTTGGTCATCATTGTGAAAAAGGGTAAATTGTGGGTTTTGGAGAACATCAGGTAGGCTTAGGGGGACTTTTGGGGTGGATCTATGGCATTTGGGTTTTTCTTCTGTTTTTTGGGGAGATCCTGTTCTTTTTTGTTTTTTTTTTTTTTTGTTTTGTTTTTGACATGTTTTTTGTCTCCATTGGGTTTCGTTGGGTTTTCCATGGTCATCATGGTGGAAAAGGGTAAATTTGTGGGTTTTGGAGAACATCAGGTAGGTTTAGGCTGGTTTTGGGATTGGACCTGTGCTTTTTGGGGATTTTCTTCCAGTTTATGGGTGATCCCTTTCTTTTTTGGGGTGTTTTTGACGTGTTTTGGTGTCTCGTTTTGGGTTTTCGTTTGGTTCATGTTGGTCATCCTGGTGAAAATTGTAAATTTTTGGGGCGGGGAATTTTCTTCCAGTTTTGGGGGTGATCCCGTTCTTTTTTGGGGTGTTTTTGACATGTTTTGGGGTCTCCGTTGGGTTTTGTTGGGTTCTTGTTTTTCATCATGTTGGAAAAGTTTATATTGCGTGTTTTGGAGAACATCAGGTAGGTTTAGTGTGGTTTTGGGGTGGATCTATGTTTTTTGGGGATTTTCTTCCAGTTTAGGGGGTGATTCCGTTCTTGTTTGGGGTGTTTTTGACTTGTTTTGGGGTCTCCGTTGGGTTTTAGTTGGATTCTCGTTGGTCCTTAAGGGAAATGGGAGTGGATTGTGGGTTTTGAAGAAGATCAGGTGAGTTTAGGGTGGTTTTGCGGGGAAATTCATAGTTTTTGGTGTTTTTTCTTCTGATTCAGTTCTTTTTTGGGGTGTTTTTGACGTGTTTTTGGGTCTCCGTTGGTTTTTGTTGGGTTCTTGTTGTTCATCATGGTGAAAACGGGTAAATTGTGGGTATTGGAGAACATCAGGTAGGTTTAGGGGGACTTTTGGGGTGGATCAACGGCTTTTAGGGTTTTCTTTCGGTTTTGGGGGTGATCCCGCTTTTTTTTTTTTGTGGTGTTTTTGACGTGTTTTGGGGTTTCCGTTGCGTTTTGTTGATTTCCTAATGTGTTTTAAGTTTGTTGGGAGTGGACTTTGGGATTTGGAGAACATCAGGTAGGTTTAGTGTGGTTTTGGGGTGGATCTATGTTTTTTTGGGGTTTTCTTTCTTTTTTAGGGGTTATCCTGTTCTTGTTTGGGGTGTTTTTGACTTGTTTTGGGGTCTCCGTTGGGTTTTAGTTGGATTCTCGTTGGTCCTTAAGGGAAATGGGAGTGGATTGTGGGTTTTGAAGAAGATCAGGTGAGTTTAGGGTGGTTTTGCGGGGAAATTGATAGTTTTTGGTGTTTTTTCTTCTGATTCAGTTATTTTTTGGGGTGTTTTTGACGTGTTTTGGGGTTTCCGTTGGGTTTCGTTGAGTTCCTAATGGGTTTTATGGTGGTTGGGAGTGGACATTTGGATTTGGAGAACATCAGGTACGTTTAGAGTGGTTTTGGGATTGGATCCGTGCTTTTTGGGGTTTTCTTTGGTTTTGGGGGTGATCCTGTTCTTGTTTGGGGTGTTTTTGACGTGTTTTGGGTTCTCCGTTGGGTTTCGTTGGGTTTTCCGTGGTCATCATGGTGGAAAATTGTAAATTGTGGGTTTTGGAGATCATCAGGTAGGTTTAGGGTGGTTTTGGGGTGGATCTATGATTTTGAAGGATTTTCTTCCAATTTTGGGGGTGATCCCTTTCTTTTTTTTTTTTTTTCTTTTTTTTTTTTTTTGACGTGTTTTGTGGTCTCCGTTGGGTTTCGTTGGGTTTTCCATGGTCATCAATGTGGAAAAGTGTAAATTGTGGGTTTTGGAGAACTTCAGGTTGGTTTAGGGGGATTTTTGGTGTGGATCTATGGCTTTGGGGTTTTCTTTCGTTGTTGGGGTTGAACCAGTTCTTTTTTGGGGTGTTTTTGACGTTTTTGGGGTCTCCGTTGGGTTTTGTTGGGTTCTCGTTGGTCGTTAAGCTAAATGGGAGTGGATTGTGGGTTTTGAAGAAGATCAGGTGAGTTTAGGGTGATTTGGGAGGGAAATGCATAGTTTTTTTTTTTTTTTTTCTTCTGATGCAGTTCTTTTTTGGGGTGTTTTTGACGTGTTTTGGGGTTTCCGTTGCGTTTTGTTGAGTTCCTAATGGGTTTTATGGTGGGTGGGAGTGGATTTTGGGATTTGGAGAAGATCAGGTAGGTTTAAGGATTTTCTTGGGGTTAAATCACGTATTTTCTTCAGATCCGGTTTGCTTTTGGGGTGTTTTTGAGGTGTTTTGGGGTTTCTGTTGCGTTTTGTTGAGTTCCTAATGGGTTTATGTTGGTTGGGAGTGGACTTTGGGATTTGAAGAACATCAGGTAGGTTTATGAGGACTTTTGGGGCAGATTCATTGTTTTTAGGGTTTTCTTCTGTTTTTTCTAGTGATCCAGTTGGTTTTCGGCGTGTTTTTGACATGTTTTGGGGTCTCCGTTGGGTTTTGTTGGGTTCTTGTTTTTCATCATGTTGGAAAAGTTTAAATTGCGTGTTTTGGAGAACATCAGGTAGGTTTAGTGTGGTTTTGGGGTGGATCTATGTTTTTTTGGGGTTTTCTTTCTTTTTTAGGGGTTATCCTGTTCTTGTTTGGGGTGTTTTTGACTTGTTTTGGGGTCTCCATTGGGTTTTAGTTGGATTCTCGTTGGTCCTTAAGGGAAATGGGAGTGGATTGTGGGTTTTGAAGAAGATCAGGTGAGTTTAGGGTGGTTTTGTGGGGAAATTCATAGTTTTTGGTGTTTTTTCTTCTGATTCAGTTATTTTTTGGGGTGTTTATGACGTGTTTTGGGGTTTCCGTTGGGTTTCGTTGAGTTCCTAATGGGTTTTATGGTGGTTGGGAGTGGACATTTGGATTTGGAGAACATCAGGTATGTTTAGAGTGGTTTTGGGATTGGATCCGTGCTTTTTGGGGTTTTCTTTGGTTTTGGGGGTGATCCTGTTCTTGTTTGGGGTGTTTTTGACGTGTTTTGGGTTCTCCGTTGGGTTTCGTTGGGTTTTCCGTGGTCATCATGGTGGAAAAGTGTAAATTGTGGGTTTTGGAGATCATCAGGTAGGTTTAGGGTGGTTTTGGGGTGGATCTATGATTTTGAAGGATTTTCTTCCAATTTTGGGGGTGATCCCTTTCTTTTTTTTTTTCTTTTCTTTTTTTTTTTTTTTTGACGTGTTTTGTGGTCTCCGTTGGGTTTTGTTGGGTTTTCCATGGTCATCAATGTGGAAAAGTGTAAATTGTGGGTTTTGGAGAACTTCAGGTTGGTTTAGGGGGATTTTTGGTGTGGATCTATGGCTTTTGGGGTTTTCTTTCGTTGTTGGGGTTGAACCAGTTCTTTTTTGGGGTGTTTTTGACGTTTTTGGGGTCTCCGTTGGGTTTTGTTGGGTTCTCGTTGGTCGTTAAGCTAAATGGGAGTGGATTGTGGGTTTTGAAGAAGATCAGGTGAGTTTAGGGTGATTTGGGAGGGAATGCATAGTTTGTTTTTTTTTTTTCTTCTGATGCAGTTCTTTTTTGGGGTGTTTTTGACGTGTTTTGGGGTTTCGTTGCGTTTTGTTGAGTTCCTAATGGGTTTTATGGTGGGTGGGAGTGGATTTTGGGATTTGGAGAAGATCAGGTAGGTTTAAGGGTTTTCTTGGGGTTAAATCACGTATTTTCTTCAGATCCGGTTTGCTTTTGGGGTGTTTTTGAGGTGTTTTGGGCTTTCTGTTGCGTTTTGTTGAGTTCCTAATGGGTTTTATGGTGGTTGGGAGTGGACTTTGGGATTTGGAGAACATCAGGTAGGTTTATGAGGACTTTTGGGGCAGATTCATTGTTTTTAGGGTTTTCTTCTGTTTTTTCTAGTGATCCAGTTGGTTTTCGGCGTGTTTTTGACATGTTTTGTGGTCTCCGTTGGGTTTTGTTGGGTTCTTGTTTTTCATCATGTTGGAAAAGTTTAAATTGCGTGTTTTGGAGAACATCAGGTAGGTTTAGTGTGGTTTTGGGGTGGATCTATGTTTTTTGGGGATTTTCTTCCAGTTTTGGGGGTGATTCCGTTCTTGTTTGGTGTGTTTTTGACTTGTTTTGGGGTCTCCGTTGGGTTTTAGTTGGATTCTCGTTGGTCGTTAAGCTAAATGGGAGTGGATTGTGGGTTTTGAAGAAGATCAGGTGAGTTTAGGGTGATTTGGGAGGGAAATGCATAGTTTTGTTTTTTTTTTTTCTTCTGATCCAGTTCTTTTTTGGGGTGTTTTTGACGTGTTTTGGGGTTTCCGTTGCGTTTGTTGAGTTCCTAATGGGTTTTATGGTGGGTGGGAGTGGATTTTGGGATTTGGAGAAGATCAGGTAGGTTTAAGGGTTTTCTTGGGGTTAAATCACGTATTTTCTTCTGATCCGGTTTGCTTTTGGGGTGTTTTTGAGGTGTTTTGGGGTTTCTGTTGCGTTTTGTTGAGTTCCTAATGGGTTTTATGGTGGTTGGGAGTGGACTTTGGGATTTGGAGAAGATCAGGTAGGTTTAGGGTGGTTTTGGGATTGGATCCATGCTTTTTGGGGATTTTCTTCCAGTTTTGGGGGTTATCCCGTTCTTTTTTGGGGTGTTTTTGACATGTTTTGATGTCTCTGTTGGGTTTTGTTGGGTTTTCTGTTGGCATCTTGGTGGAAAAGGGTAAATTGTGGGTTTTGGAGAACTTCAGGTAGGTTTAGGGTGGTTTTGGGATTGGATCCATGGTATTTGGGGTTTTCTTCTGTTTTTTGGGGTGATCCTGTTCTTTTTTGGGGTGTTTTTGACGTGTTTTGGGGTTGTCCGTTGGGTTTTGTTGGGTTCTCGTTGGTCATCATTGTGAAAAAGGGTAAATTGTGGGTTTTGGAGAACATCAGGTAGGCTTAGGGGGACTTTTGGGGTGGATCTATGGCATTTGGGTTTTTCTTCTGTTTTTTGGGGAGATCCTGTTCTTTTTTGTTTTTTTTTTTTTTGTTTTGTTTTTGACATGTTTTTTGTCTCCATTGGGTTTCGTTGGGTTTTCCATGGTCATCATGGTGGAAAAGGGTAAATTTGTGGGTTTTGGAGAACATCAGGTAGGTTTAGGCTGGTTTTGGGATTGGACCTGTGCTTTTTGGGGATTTTCTTCCAGTTTATGGGTGATCCCTTTCTTTTTTGGGGTGTTTTTGACGTGTTTTGGTGTCTCGTTTTGGGTTTTCGTTTGGTTCATGTTGGTCATCCTGGTGAAAATTGTAAATTTTTGGGGCGGGGAATTTTCTTCCAGTTTTGGGGGTGATCCCGTTCTTTTTTGGGGTGTTTTTGACATGTTTTGGGGTCTCCGTTGGGTTTTGTTGGGTTCTTGTTTTTCATCATGTTGGAAAAGTTTATATTGCGTGTTTTGGAGAACATCAGGTAGGTTTAGTGTGGTTTTGGGGTGGATCTATGTTTTTTGGGGATTTTCTTCCAGTTTAGGGGGTGATTCCGTTCTTGTTTGGGGTGTTTTTGACTTGTTTTGGGGTCTCCGTTGGGTTTTAGTTGGATTCTCGTTGGTCCTTAAGGGAAATGGGAGTGGATTGTGGGTTTTGAAGAAGATCAGGTGAGTTTAGGGTGGTTTTGCGGGGAAATTCATAGTTTTTGGTGTTTTTTCTTCTGATTCAGTTCTTTTTTGGGGTGTTTTTGACGTGTTTTTGGGTCTCCGTTGGTTTTTGTTGGGTTCTTGTTGTTCATCATGGTGAAAACGGGTAAATTGTGGGTATTGGAGAACATCAGGTAGGTTTAGGGGGACTTTTGGGGTGGATCAACGGCTTTTAGGGTTTTCTTTCGGTTTTGGGGGTGATCCCGCTTTTTTTTTTTTGTGGTGTTTTTGACGTGTTTTGGGGTTTCCGTTGCGTTTTGTTGATTTCCTAATGTGTTTTAAGTTTGTTGGGAGTGGACTTTGGGATTTGGAGAACATCAGGTAGGTTTAGTGTGGTTTTGGGGTGGATCTATGTTTTTTTGGGGTTTTCTTTCTTTTTTAGGGTTATCCTGTTCTTGTTTGGGGTGTTTTTGGCTTGTTTTGGGGTCTCCGTTGGGTTTTAGTTGGATTCTCGTTGGTCCTTAAGGGAAATGGGAGTGGATTGTGGGTTTTGAAGAAGATCAGGTGAGTTTAGGGTGGTTTTGCGGGGAAATTGATAGTTTTTGGTGTTTTTTCTTCTGATTCAGTTCTTTTTTGGGGTGTTTTTGACGTGTTTTGGGGTTTCCGTTGGGTTTCGTTGAGTTCCTAATGGGTTTTATGGTGGTTGGGAGTGGACATTTGGATTTGGAGAACATCAGGTACGTTTAGAGTGGTTTTGGGATTGGATCCGTGCTTTTTGGGGTTTTCTTTGGTTTTGGGGGTGATCCTGTTCTTGTTTGGGGTGTTTTTGACGTGTTTTGGGTTCTCCGTTGGGTTTCGTTGGGTTTTCCGTGGTCATCATGGTGGAAAAGTGTAAATTGTGGGTTTTGGAGATCATCAGGTAGGTTTAGGGTGGTTTTGGGGTGGATCTATGATTTTGAAGGATTTTCTTTCAATTTTGGGGGTGATCCCTTTCTTTTTTTTTTTTTTTCTTTTTTTTTTTTTTTTTTTGACGTGTTTTGTGGTCTCCGTTGGGTTTCGTTGGGTTTTCCATGGTCATCAATGTGGAAAAGTGTAAATTGTGGGTTTTGGAGAACTTCAGGTTGGTTTAGGGGGATTTTTGGTGTGGATCTATGGCTTTTGGGGTTTTCTTTCGTTGTTGGGGTTGAACCAGTTCTTTTTTGGGGTGTTTTTGACGTTTTTGGGGTCTCCGTTGGGTTTTGTTGGGTTCTCGTTGGTCGTTAAGCTAAATGGGAGTGGATTGTGGGTTTTGAAGAAGATCAGGTGAGTTTAGGGTGATTTGGGAGGGAAATGCATAGTTTTGTTTTTTTTTTTTCTTCTGATGCAGTTCTTTTTTGGGGTGTTTTTGACGTGTTTTGGGGTTTCCGTTGCGTTTTGTTGAGTTCCTAATGGGTTTTATGGTGGGTGGGAGTGGATTTTGGGATTTGGAGAAGATCAGGTAGGTTTAAGGGTTTTCTTGGGGTTAAATCACGTATTTTCTTCAGATCCGGTTTGCTTTTGGGGTGTTTTTGAGGTGTTTTGGGGTTTCTGTTGCGTTTTGTTGAGTTCCTAATGGGTTTTATGGTGGTTGGGAGTGGACTTTGGGATTTGGAGAACATCAGGTAGGTTTATGAGGACTTTTGGGGCAGATTCATTGTTTTTAGGGTTTTCTTCTGTTTTTTCTAGTGATCCAGTTGGTTTTCGGCGTGTTTTTGACATGTTTTGGGGTCTCCGTTGGGTTTTGTTGGGTTCTTGTTTTTCATCATGTTGGAAAAGTTTAAATTGCGTGTTTTGGAGAACATCAGGTAGGTTTAGTGTGGTTTTGGGGTGGATCTATGTTTTTTGGGGATTTTCTTCCAGTTTTGGGGGTGATTCCGTTCTTGTTTGGTGTGTTTTTGACTTGTTTTGGGGTCTCCGTTGGGTTTTAGTTGGATTCTCGTTGGTCCTTAAGGGAAATGGGAGTGGATTGTGGGTTTTGAAGAAGATCAGGTGAGTTTAGGGTGGTTTTGCAGGGAAATTCATAGGTTTTGGTGTTTTTTCTTCTGATTCAGTTCTTTTTTGGGGTGTTTTTGACGTGTTTTTGGGTCTCCGTTGGTTTTTGTTGGGTTCTTGTTGTTCATCATGGTGAAAACGGGTAAATTGTGGGTATTGGAGAACATCAGGTAGGTTTAGGGGGACTTTTGGGGTGGATCAACGGCTTTTAGGGTTTTCTTTCGGTTTTGGGGGTGATCCCGCTTTTTTTTTTTTGTGGTGTTTTTGACGTGTTTTGGGGTTTCCGTTGCGTTTTGTTGATTTCCTAATGTGTTTTAAGTTTGTTGGGAGTGGACTTTGGGATTTGGAGAACATCAGGTAGGTTTAGTGTGGTTTTGGGGTGGATCTATGTTTTTTTGGGGTTTTCTTTCTTTTTTAGGGGTTATCCTGTTCTTGTTTGGGGTGTTTTTGACTTGTTTTGGGGTCTCCGTTGGGTTTTAGTTGGATTCTCGTTGGTCGTTAAGGGAAATGGGAGTGGATTGTGGGTTTTGAAGAAGATCAGGTGAGTTTAGGGTGGTTTTGCGGGGAAATTGATAGTTTTTGGTGTTTTTTCTTCTGATTCAGTTATTTTTTGGGGTGTTTTTGACGTGTTTTGGGGTTTCCGTTGGGTTTCGTTGAGTTTCTAATGGGTTTTATGGTGGTTGGGAGTGGACATTTGGATTTGGAGAACATCAGGTACGTTTAGAGTGGTTTTGGGATTGGATCCGTGCTTTTTGGGGTTTTCTTTGGTTTTGGGGGTGATCCTGTTCTTGTTTGGGGTGTTTATGACGTGTTTTGGGTTCTCCGTTGGGTTTCGTTGTGTTTTCCGTGGTCATCATGGTGGAAAAGTGTAAATTGTTGGTTTTGGAGAAGATCAGGTAGGTTTATGAGGACTTTTGGGGCAGATTCATGGTTATTAGGGTTTTCTTTTGTTTTTTTCTAGTGATCCAGTTGGTTTTGGGCGTGTTTTTGACGTGTTTTGTGGTCTCCGTTGGGTTTCGTTGGGTTTTCCGTTTTCATCATGGTGGAAAAGGGTAAATTGTGGGTTTTGGAGAACATCAGGTAGATTTAGGGTGTTTTTGGGGTGGATCTATGGTTTTGGGGGATTTTGTTCCAGTTTTGGGGTGATCGAATTCATTTTTGGGGTGTTTCTGACGTGTTTTCGGTTCTTCGTTGGGTTTCGTTGGGTTTTCCGTTGTCATCATGGTGGAAAAGTGTAAATTGTGGGTTTTGGAGAACATCAGGTAGGTTTAGGGGGACTTTTGGGGTGGATTCATGATATATGGGGTTTTCTTCTGTTTTTTTTTTTTTTTTTTTTGGGGGGGGTGATCCAATTCATTTTGGGGGTGTTTTTGACGTGTTTTGGGGTCTCCATTGGGTTTCGTTGCGTTTTCCGTGGTCATCATGGTGGAAACGGGTAAATTGTAGGTTTTGGAGAACATCAGGTAGGTTTAGGTTGGTTTTGGGATTGGATCTATGGTTTTGGGGGATTTTCTTTCGTTTTTGGGGGTGATCCCGTTCTTTTTTGGGGTGTTTTTGACGTGTTTTGGGGTCTCCGTTGGTATTCCTTGCGTTTTCCGTGGTCATGGTGGTGGAAAATTGTAAATTGTGGGTTTTGGAGAACTTCAGGTAGGTTTAGGGGAATTTTGGGGTGGATTCATTGTATTTGGTCTTTTCTTCTGTTTTTTTTGGGTGATCCTGTTCTTTTTTGGGGTGTTTATGACGTGTTTTGGGGTCTCCGTTGGGTTTTAGTTGGGTTCTTGTTGGTCATCATGGTGAAAAAGTGTAAATTGTGGCTTTTGGAGAACATCAGGTAGGTTTAGGGGGACTTTTGGGGCAGAGTCATGTTTTTTGGTGTTTTCTTCTGTTTCTTGGGGTGGTCCCGTTCTTTTTTGGGAAATTTTTGAGGTGTTTGGGGGTCTCCGTTGGGTTTTGTTGTGTACTCGTTGGTCATCGTGGTGGAAAATGGTAAATAGTGGGTTTTGGAGAACATCAGGTAGGTTTAGGGTGGTTTTGGGATTGGATCCGTGCTTTCTGGGGATTTTCTTCCAGTTTATGGGTGATCCCTTTATTTTTGGGGTGTTTTTGACGTGTTTTGGTGTCTCGTTTTGGGTTTTCGTTTGGTTCATGTTGGTCATCCTGGTGAAAAAGTGTAAATTGTGGCTTTTGGAGAACATCAGGTAGGTTTAGGGGGACTTTTGGTGTGGATCTATGGATTTTGGGTTTTCTTTCGTTTTTAGGGTTTGTCCCGTTCTTGTTTGGGGTGTTTTTGACGTGTTTTGGGGTCTCCGTTGGGTTTCGTTGGGTTTTCCATGGTCATCATGTTGGAAAATTGTAAATTGTGGGTTTTGGAGATCATCAGGTAGGTTTAGGGTGGTTTTGGGGTGGATCTATGATTTTGAAGGATTTTCTTCCAATTTGGGGGGTGATCCCTTTCTTTTTTTTTTTTTTTTTTTTTTTTTTTTTTGACGTGTTTTGTGGTCTCCGTTGGGTTTCGTTGGGTTTTCCATGGTCATCAATGTGGAAAAGTGTAAATTGTGGGTTTTGGAGAACTTCAGGTTGGTTTAGGGGGATTTTTGGTGTGGATCTATGGCTTTTGGGGTTTTCTTTCGTTGTTGGGGTTGAACCAGTTCTTTTTTGGGGTGTTTTTGACGTTTTTGGGGTCTCCGTTGGGTTTTGTTGGGTTCTCGTTGGTCGTTAAGCTAAATGGGAGTGGATTGTGGGTTTTGAAGAAGATCAGGTGAGTTTAGGGTGATTTGGGAGGGAAATGCATAGTTTTGTTTTTTTTTTCTTCTGATCCAGTTCTTTTTTGGGGTGTTTTTGACGTGTTTTGGGGTTTCCGTTGCGTTTTGTTGAATTCCTAATGGGTTTTATGGTGGTTGGGAGTGGACTTTGGGATTTGGAGAAGATCAGGTAGGTTTAGGGTGGTTTTGGGATTGGATCCATGCTTTTTGGGGATTTTCTTCCAGTTTTGGGGGTTATCCCGTTCTTTTTTGGGGTGTTTTTGACATGTTTTGATGTCTCTGTTGGGTTTTGTTGGGTTTTCTGTTGGCATCTTGGTGGAAAAGGGTAAATTGTGGGTTTTGGAGAACTTCAGGTAGGTTTAGGGGGACTTTTGGGGTGGATCCATGGTATTTGGGGTTTTCTTCTGTTTTTTGGGGTGATCCTGTTCTTTTTTGGGGTGTTTTTGACGTGTTTTGGGGTTGTCCGTTGGGTTTTGTTGGGTTCTCGTTGGTCATCATTGTGAAAAAGGGTAAATTGTGGGTTTTGGAGAACATCAGGTAGGCTTAGGGGGACTTTTGGGGTGGATCTATGGCATTTGGGTTTTTCTTCTGTTTTTTGGGGAGATCCTGTTCTTTTTTGTTTTTTTTTTTTTTGTTTTGTTTTTGACATGTTTTTTGTCTCCATTGGGTTTCGTTGGGTTTTCCATGGTCATCATGGTGGAAAAGGGTAAATTTGTGGGTTTTGGAGAACATCAGGTAGGTTTAGGCTGGTTTTGGGATTGGACCTGTGCTTTTTGGGGATTTTCTTCCAGTTTATGGGTGATCCCTTTCTTTTTTGGGGTGTTTTTGACGTGTTTTGGTGTCTCGTTTTGGGTTTTCGTTTGGTTCATGTTGGTCATCCTGGTGAAAATTGTAAATTTTTGGGGCGGGGAATTTTCTTCCAGTTTTGGGGGTGATCCCGTTCTTTTTTGGGGTGTTTTTGACATGTTTTGGGGTCTCCGTTGGGTTTTGTTGGGTTCTTGTTTTTCATCATGTTGGAAAAGTTTAACTTGCGTGTTTTGGAGAACATCAGGTAGGTTTAGTGTGGTTTTGGGGTGGATCTATGTTTTTGGGGGATTTTCTTCCAGTTTAGTGGGTGATTCCGTTCTTGTTTGGGGTGTTTTTGACTTGTTTTGGGGTCTCCGTTGGGTTTTAGTTGGATTCTCGTTGGTCCTTAAGGGAAATGGGAGTGGATTGTGGGTTTTGAAGAAGATCAGGTGAGTTTAGGGTGGTTTTGCAGGGAAATTGATAGTTTTTGGTGTTTTTTCTTCTGATTCAGTTCTTTTTTGGGGTGTTTTTGACGTGTTTTTGGGTCTCCGTTGGTTTTTGTTGGGTTCTTGTTGTTCATCATGGTGAAAACGGGTAAATTGTGGGTATTGGAGAACATCAGGTAGGTTTAGGGGGACTTTTGGGGTGGATCAACGGCTTTTAGGGTTTTCTTTCGGTTTTGGGGGTGATCCCGCTTTTTTTTTTTTGTGGTGTTTTTGACGTGTTTTGGGGTTTCCGTTGCGTTTTGTTGATTTCCTAATGTGTTTTAAGTTTGTTGGGAGTGGACTTTGGGATTTGGAGAACATCAGGTAGGTTTAGTGTGGTTTTGGGGTGGATCTATGTTTTTTTGGGGTTTTCTTTCTTTTTTAGGGGTTATCCTGTTCTTGTTTGGGGTGTTTTTGGCTTGTTTTGGGGTCTCCGTTGGGTTTTAGTTGGATTCTCGTTGGTCCTTAAGGGAAATGGGAGTGGATTGTGGGTTTTGAAGAAGATCAGGTGAGTTTAGGGTGGTTTTGCGGGGAAATTGATAGTTTTTGGTGTTTTTTCTTCTGATTCAGTTCTTTTTTGGGGTGTTTTTGACGTGTTTTGGGGTTTCCGTTGGGTTTCGTTGAGTTCCTAATGGGTTTTATGGTGGTTGGGAGTGGACATTTGGATTTGGAGAAGATCAGGTACGTTTAGAGTGGTTTTGGGATTGGATCCGTGCTTTTTGGGGTTTTCTTTGGTTTTGGGGGTGATCCTGTTCTTGTTTGGGGTGTTTTTGACGTGTTTTGGGTTCTCCGTTGGGTTTCGTTGGGTTTTCCGTGGTCATCATGGTGGAAAAGTGTAAATTGTGGGTTTTGGAGATCATCAGGTAGGTTTAGGGTGGTTTTGGGGTGGATCTATGATTTTGAAGGATTTTCTTCCAATTTTGGGGGTGATCCCTTTCTTTTTTTTTTTTTTTCTTTTTTTTTTTTTTTTTTTGACGTGTTTTGTGGTCTCCGTTGGGTTTCGTTGGGTTTTCCATGGTCATCAATGTGGAAAAGTGTAAATTGTGGGTTTTGGAGAACTTCAGGTTGGTTTAGGGGGATTTTTGGTGTGGATCTATGGCTTTTGGGGTTTTCTTTCGTTGTTGGGGTTGAACCAGTTCTTTTTTGGGGTGTTTTTGACGTTTTTGGGGTCTCCGTTGGGTTTTGTTGGGTTCTCGTTGGTCGTTAAGCTAAATGGGAGTGGATTGTGGGTTTTGAAGAAGATCAGGTGAGTTTAGGGTGATTTGGGAGGGAAATGCATAGTTTTGTTTTTTTTTTTTCTTCTGATGCAGTTCTTTTTTGGGGTGTTTTTGACGTGTTTTGGGGTTTCCGTTGCGTTTTGTTGAGTTCCTAATGGGTTTTATGGTGGGTGGGAGTGGATTTTGGGATTTGGAGAAGATCAGGTAGGTTTAAGGGTTTTCTTGGGGTTAAATCACGTATTTTCTTCTGATCCGGTTTGCTTTTGGGGTGTTTTTGAGGTGTTTTGGGGTTTCTGTTGCGTTTTGTTGAGTTCCTAATGGGTTTTATGGTGGTTGGGAGTGGACTTTGGGATTTGGAGAACATCAGGTAGGTTTATGAGGACTTTTGGGGCAGATTCATTGTTTTTAGGGTTTTCTTCTGTTTTTTCTAGTGATCCAGTTGGTTTTCGGCGTGTTTTTGACATGTTTTGGGGTCTCCGTTGGGTTTTGTTGGGTTCTTGTTTTTCATCATGTTGGAAAAGTTTAACTTGCGTGTTTTGGAGAACATCAGGTAGGTTTAGTGTGGTTTTGGGGTGGATCTATGTTTTTTGGGGATTTTCTTCCAGTTTTGGGGGTGATTCCGTTCTTGTTTGGGGTGTTTTTGACTTGTTTTGGGGTCTCCGTTGGGTTTTAGTTGGATTCTCGTTGGTCCTTAAGGGAAATGGGAGTGGATTGTGGGTTTTGAAGAAGATCAGGTGAGTTTAGGGTGGTTTTGCTGGGAAATTCATAGGTTTTGGTGTTTTTTCTTCTGATTCAGTTCTTTTTTGGGGTGTTTTTGACGTGTTTTTGGGTCTCCGTTGGTTTTTGTTGGGTTCTTGTTGTTCATCATGGTGAAAACGGGTAAATTGTGGGTATTGGAGAACATCAGGTAGGTTTAGGGGTACTTTTGGGGTGGATCAACGGCTTTTAGGGTTTTCTTTCGGTTTTGGGGGTGATCCCGCTTTTTTTTTTTTTGTGGTGTTTTTGACGTGTTTTGGGGTTTCCGTTGCGTTTTGTTGATTTCCTAATGTGTTTTAAGTTTTTTGGGAGTGGACTTTGGGATTTGGAGAACATCAGGTAGGTTTAGTGTGGTTTTGGGGTGGATCTATGTTTTTTTGGGGTTTTCTTTCTTTTTTAGGGGTTATCCTGTTCTTGTTTGGGGTGTTTTTGACTTGTTTTGGGGTCTCCGTTGGGTTTTAGTTGGATTCTCGTTGGTCGTTAAGGGAAATGGGAGTGGATTGTGGGTTTTGAAGAAGATCAGGTGAGTTTAGGGTGGTTTTGCGGGGAAATTGATAGTTTTTGGTGTTTTTTCTTCTGATTCAGTTATTTTTTGGGGTGTTTTTGACGTGTTTTGGGGTTTCCGTTGGGTTTCGTTGAGTTTCTAATGGGTTTTATGGTGGTTGGGAGTGGACATTTGGATTTGGAGAACATCAGGTACGTTTAGAGTGGTTTTGGGATTGGATCCGTGCTTTTTGGGGTTTTCTTTGGTTTTGGGGGTGATCCTGTTCTTGTTTGGGGTGTTTTTGACGTGTTTTGGGTTCTCTGTTGGGTTTTCCGTGGTCATCATGGTGGAAAATTGTAAATTGTGGGTTTTGGAGAACATCAGGTAGGTTTAGGGTGTTTTTTGGGGTGGATCTATGGTTTTGGGGATTTTTTTCCAGTTTTGGGGTGATCGAATTCATTTTTGGGGTGTTTCTGACGTGTTTTCGGTTCTTCGTTGTGTTTCGTTGGGTTTTCCGTTGTCATCATGGTGGAAAAGGGTAAATTGTGGGTTTTGGAGAACATCAGGTAGGTTTAGGTTGGTTTTGGGATTGGATCTATGGTTTTGGGGGATTTTCTTTCGTTTTTGGGGGTGATCCCGTTCTTTTTTGGGGTGTTTTTGACGTGTTTTGGGGTCTCCGTTGGTATTCCTTGGGTTTTCCGTGGTCATGGTGGTGGAAAATTGTAAATTGTGGGTTTTGGAGAACTTCAGGTAGGTTTAGGGGAATTTTGGGGTGGATTCATGGTATTTGGGCTTTTCTTCTGTTTTTTTTTGGGTGATCCTGTTCTTTTTTGGGGTGTTTATGACGTGTTTTGGGGTCTCCGATGGGATTTAGTTGGGTTCTTGTTGGTCATCATGGTGAAAAAGTGTAAATTGTGGCTTTTGGAGAACATCAGGTAGGTTTAGGGGGACTTTTGGGGCAGAGTCATGTTTTTTGGTGTTTTCTTCTGTTTCTTGGGGTGGTCCCGTTCTTTTTTGGGAAATTTTTGAGGTGTTTGGGGGTCTCCGTTGGGTTTTGTTGTGTACTCGTTGGTCATCGTGGTGGAAAATGGTAAATAGTGGGTTTTGGAGAACATCAGGTAGGTTTAGGGTGGTTTTGGGATTGGATCCGTGCTTTCTGGGGATTTTCTTCCAGTTTATGGGTGATCCCTTTATTTTTGGGGTGTTTTTGACGTGTTTTGGTGTCTCGTTTTGGGTTTTCGTTTGGTTCATGTTGGTCATCCTGGTGAAAAAGTGTAAATTGTGGCTTTTGGAGAACATCAGGTAGGTTTAAGGGGACTTTTGGTGTGGATCTATGGCTTTTGGGGTTTTCTTTCGTTTTTAGGGTTTATCCCGTTCTTGTTTGGGGTGTTTTTGACGTGTTTTGGGGTCTCCGTTGGGTTTCGTTGGGTTTTCCATGGTCATCATGTTGGAAAATTGTAAATGGTGGGTTTTGGAGATCATCAGGTAGGTTTAGGGTGGTTTTGGGGTGGATCTATGATTTTGAAGGATTTTCTTCCAATTTTGGGGGTGATCCCTTTCTTTTTTTTTTTCTTTTCTTTTTTTGACGTGTTTTGTGGTCTCCGTTGGGTTTCGTTGGGTTTTCCAACGTCAACAATGTGGAAAAGTGTAAATTGTGGGTTTTGGAGAACTTCAGGTTGGTTTAGGGGGATTTTTGGTGTGGATCTGTGGCTTTTGGGGTTTTCTTTCGTTGTTGGGGTTGAACCAGTTCTTTTTTGGGGTGTTTTTGACGTTTTTGGGGTCTCCGTTGGGTTTTGTTGGGTTCTCGTTGGTCGTTAAGCTAAGTGGGAGTGGATTGTGGGTTTTGAAGAAGATCAGGTGAGTTTAGGGTGATTTGGGAGGGAAATGCATAGTTTTGTTTTTTTTTTCTTCTGATCCAGTTCTTTTTTGGGGTGTTTTTGACGTGTTTTGGGGTTTCCGTTGCGTTTTGTTGAGTTCCTAATGGGTTTTATGGTGGTTGGGAGTGGACTTTGGGATTTGGAGAAGATCAGGTAGGTTTAGGGTGGTTTTGGGATTGGATCCATGCTTTTTGGGGATTTTCTTCCAGTTTTGGGGGTTATCCCGTTCTCTTTTGGGGTGTTTTTGACATGTTTTGATGTCTCTGTTGGGTTTTGTTGGGTTTTCTGTTGGCATCTTGGTGGGAAAGGGTAAATTGTGGGTTTTGGAGAACTTCAGGTAGGTTTAGGGGGACTTTTGGGGTGGATTCATGGTATTTGGGGTTTTCTTCTGTTTTTTGGGGAGATCCTGTTCTTTTTTGTTTTTTTTTTTTTTGACATGTTTTTTTTTCTCCATTGGGTTTCGTTGGGTTTTCCATGGTCATCATGGTGGAATAGGGTAAATTTGTGGGTTTTGGAGAACATCAGGTAGGTTTAGGGTGGTTTTGGGATTGGATCTGTGCTTTTTGGGGATTTTCTTCCAGTTTATGGGTGATCCCTTTCTTTTTTGGGGTGTTTTTGACGTGTTTTGGTGTCTCGTTTTGGGTTTTCGTTTGGTTCATGTTGGTCATCCTGGTGAAAATTGTAAATTTTTTGGGGGGGAATTTTCTTCCAGTTTTGGGGGTGATCCCGTTCTTTTTTGGGGTGTTTTTGACATGTTTTGGGGTCTCCGTTGGGTTTTGTTGGGTTCTTGTTTTTCATCATGTTGGAAAAGTTTAACTTGCGTGTTTTGGAGAACATCAGGTAGGTTTAGTGTCGTTTTGGGGTGGATCTATGTTTTTGGGGGATTTTCTTCCAGTTTAGGGGGTGATTCCGTTCTTGTTTGGGGTGTTTTTGACTTGTTTTGGGGTCTCCGTTGGGTTTTAGTTGGATTCTCGTTGGTCCTTAAGGGAAATGGGAGTGGATTGTGGGTTTTGAAGAAGATCAGGTGAGTTTAGGGTGGTTTTGCGGGGAAATTGATAGTTTTTGGTGTTTTTTCTTCTGATTCAGATATTTTTTGGGGTGTTTTTGACGTGTTTTGGGGTTTCCGTTGGGTTTCGTTGAGTTCCTAATGGGTTTTATGGTGGTTGGGAGTGGACATTTGGATTTGGAGAACATCAGGCACGTTTAGAGTGGTTTTGGGATTGGATCCGTGCTTTTTGGGGTTTTCTTTGGTTTTGGGGGTGATCCTGTTCTTGTTTGGGGTGTTTTTGACGTGTTTTGGGGTCTCCGTTGGGTTTCGTTGGGTTTTCCAACGTCAACAATGTGGAAAAGTGTAAATTGTGGGTTTTGGAGAACTTCAGGTTGGTTTAGGGGGATTTTTGGTGTGGATCTGTGGCTTTTGGGGTTTTCTTTCGTTGTTGGGGTTGAACCAGTTCTTTTTTGGGGTGTTTTTGACGTTTTTGGGGTCTCCGTTGGGTTTTGTTGGGTTCTCGTTGGTCGTTAAGCTAAGTGGGAGTGGATTGTGGGTTTTGAAGAAGATCAGGTGAGTTTAGGGTGATTTGGGAGGGAAATGCATAGTTTTGTTTTTTTTTTCTTCTGATCCAGTTCTTTTTTGGGGTGTTTTTGACGTGTTTTGGGGTTTCCGTTGCGTTTTGTTGAGTTCCTAATGGGTTTTATGGTGGTTGGGAGTGGACTTTGGGATTTGGAGAAGATCAGGTAGGTTTAGGGTGGTTTTGGGATTGGATCCATGCTTTTTCGGGATTTTCTTCCAGTTTTGGGGGTTATCCCGTTCTCTTTTGGGGTGTTTTTGACATGTTTTGATGTCTCTGTTGGGTTTTGTTGGGTTTTCTGTTGGCATCTTGGTGGGAAAGGGTAAATTGTGGGTTTTGGAGAACTTCAGGTAGGTTTAGGGGGACTTTTGGGGTGGATTCATGGTATTTGGGGTTTTCTTCTGTTTTTTGGGGAGATCCTGTTCTTTTTTGTTTTTTTTTTTTTTGACATGTTTTTTGTCTCCATTGGGTTTCGTTGGGTTTTCCATGGTCATCATGGTGGAATAGGGTAAATTTGTGGGTTTTGGAGAACATCAGTTAGGTTTAGGCTGGTTTTGGGATTGGATCTGTGCTTTTTGGGGATTTTCTTCCAGTTTATGGGTGATCCCTTTCTTTTTTGGGGTGTTTTTGACGTGTTTTGGTGTCTCGTTTTGGGTTTTCGTTTGGTTCATGTTGGTCATCCTGGTGAAAATTGTAAATTTTTTGGGGGGGAATTTTCTTCCAGTTTTGGGGGTGATCCCGTTCTTTTTTGGGGTGTTTTTGACATGTTTTGGGGTCTCCGTTGGGTTTTGTTGGGTTCTTGTTTTTCATCATGTTGGAAAAGTTTAACTTGCGTGTTTTGGAGAACATCAGGTAGGTTTAGTGTCGTTTTGGGGTGGATCTATGTTTTTGGGGGATTTTCTTCCAGTTTAGGGGGTGATTCCGTTCTTGTTTGGGGTGTTTTTGACTTGTTTTGGGGTCTCCGTTGGGTTTTAGTTGGATTCTCGTTGGTCCTTAAGGGAAATGGGAGTGGATTGTGGGTTTTGAAGAAGATCAGGTGAGTTTAGGGTGGTTTTGCGGGGAAATTGATAGTTTTTGGTGTTTTTTCTTCTGATTCAGATATTTTTTGGGGTGTTTTTGACGTGTTTTGGGGTTTCCGTTGGGTTTCGTTGAGTTCCTAATGGGTTTTATGGTGGTTGGGAGTGGACATTTGGATTTGGAGAACATCAGGCACGTTTAGAGTGGTTTTGGGATTGGATCCGTGCTTTTTGGGGTTTTCTTTGGTTTTGGGGGTGATCCTGTTCTTGTTTGGGGTGTTTTTGACGTGTTTTGGGTTCTCCGTTGGGTTTCGTTGGGTTTTCCAACGTCAACAATGTGGAAAAGTGTAAATTGTGGGTTTTGGAGAACTTCAGGTTGGTTTAGGGGGATTTTTGGTGTGGATCTGTGGCTTTTGGGGTTTTCTTTCGTTGTTGGGGTTGAACCAGTTCTTTTTTGGGGTGTTTTTGACGTTTTTGGGGTCTCCGTTGGGTTTTGTTGGGTTCTCGTTGGTCGTTAAGCTAAGTGGGAGTGGATTGTGGGTTTTGAAGAAGATCAGGTGAGTTTAGGGTGATTTGGGAGGGAAATGCATAGTTTTGTTTTTTTTTTCTTCTGATCCAGTTCTTTTTTGGGGTGTTTTTGACGTGTTTTGGGGTTTCCGTTGCGTTTTGTTGAGTTCCTAATGGGTTTTATGGTGGTTGGGAGTGGACTTTGGGATTTGGAGAAGATCAGGTAGGTTTAGGGTGGTTTTGGGATTGGATCCATGCTTTTTCGGGATTTTCTTCCAGTTTTGGGGGTTATCCCGTTCTCTTTTGGGGTGTTTTTGACATGTTTTGATGTCTCTGTTGGGTTTTGTTGGGTTTTCTGTTGGCATCTTGGTGGGAAAGGGTAAATTGTGGGTTTTGGAGAACTTCAGGTAGGTTTAGGGGGACTTTTGGGGTGGATTCATGGTATTTGGGGTTTTCTTCTGTTTTTTGGGGAGATCCTGTTCTTTTTTGTTTTTTTTTTTTTTTGACATGTTTTTTGTCTCCATTGGGTTTCGTTGGGTTTTCCATGGTCATCATGGTGGAATAGGGTAAATTTGTGGGTTTTGGAGAACATCAGTTAGGTTTAGGCTGGTTTTGGGATTGGATCTGTGCTTTTTGGGGATTTTCTTCCAGTTTATGGGTGATCCCTTTCTTTTTTGGGGTGTTTTTGACGTGTTTTGGTGTCTCGTTTTGGGTTTTCGTTTGGTTCATGTTGGTCATCCTGGTGAAAAAGTGTAAATTGTGGCTTTTGGAGAACATCAGGTAGGTTTAGGGGGACTTTTGGTGTGGATCTATGGCTTTTGGGGTTTTCTTTCGTTTTTAGGGTTTATCCCGTTCTTGTTTGGGGTGTTTTTGACGTGTTTTGGGGTCTCCGTTGGGTTTCGTTGGGTTTTCCATGGTCATCATGTTGGAAAATTGTAAATGGTGGGTTTTGGAGATCATCAGGTAGGTTTAGGGTGGTTTTGGGGTGGATCTATGGCTTTTGGGGTTTTCTTTCGTTGTTGGGGTTGAACCAGTTCTTTTTTGGGGTGTTTTTGACGTGTTTTTGGGTCTCCGTTGGTTTTTGTTGGGTTCTTGTTGTTCATCATGGTGAAAACGGGTAAATTGTGGGTATTGGAGAACATCAGGTAGGTTTAGGGGGACTTTTGGGGTGGATCAACGGCTTTTAGGGTTTTCTTTCGGTTTTGGGGGTGATCCCGCTTTTTTTTGTGGTGTTTTTGACGTGTTTTGGGGTTTCCGTTGCGTTTTGTTGATTTCCTAATGTGTTTTAAGTTTGTTGGGAGTGGACTTTGGGATTTGGAGAACATCAGGTAGGTTTAGTGTGGTTTTGGGGTGGATCTATGTTTTTTTGGGGTTTTCTTTCTTTTTTAGGGGTTATCCTGTTCTTGTTTGGGGTGTTTTTGACTTTTTTTTGACTTGGGGTCTCCGTTGGGTTTTAGTTGGATTCTCGTTGGTCCTTAAGGGAAATGGGAGTGGATTGTGGGTTTTGAAGAAGATCAGGTGAGTTTAGGGTGGTTTTGCGGGGAAATTGATAGTTTTTGGTGTTTTTTCTTCTGATTCAGATATTTTTTGGGGTGTTTTTGACGTGTTTTGGGGTTTCCGTTGGGTTTCGTTGAGTTCCTAATGGGTTTTATGGTGGTTGGGAGTGGACATTTGGATTTGGAGAACATCAGGCACGTTTAGAGTGGTTTTGGGATTGGATCCGTGCTTTTTGGGGTTTTCTTTGGTTTTGGGGGTGATCCTGTTCTTGTTTGGGGTGTTTTTGACGTGTTTTGGGTTCTCCGTTGGGTTTCGTTGGGTTTTCCGTGGTCATCATGGTGGAAAAGTGTAAATTGTGGGTTTTGGAGAACATCAGGTAGGTTTATGAGGACTTTTGGGGCAGATTCATGGTTTTTAGGGTTTTCTTCTGTTTTTTTCTAGTGATCCAGTTGGTTTTGGGCGTGTTTTTGACGTTTATTTGTGGTCTCCGTTGGGTTTCGTTGGGTTTTCCGTGGTCATCATGGTGGAAAAGGGTAAATTGTGGGTTTTGGAGAACATCAGGTAGGTTTAGGTTGGTTTTGGGATTGGATCTATGGTTTTGGGGGATTTTCTTTCGTTTTTGGGGGTGATCCCGTTCTTTTTTGGGGTGTTTTTGACGTGTTTTGGGGTCTCCGTTGGTATTCCTTGGGTTTTCCGTGGTCATGGTGGTGGAAAATTGTAAATTGTGGGTTTTGGAGAACTTCAGGTAGGTTTAGGGGAATTTTGGGGTGGATTCATGGTATTTGGGCTTTTCTTCTGTTTTTTTTGGGTGATCCTGTTCTTTTTTGGGGTGTTTATGACATGTTTTGGGGTCTCCGATGGGATTTAGTTGGGTTCTTGTTGGTCATCATGGTGAAAAAGTGTAAATTGTGGCTTTTGGAGAACATCAGGTAGGTTTAGGGGGACTTTTGGGGCAGAGTCATGTTTTTTGGTGTTTTCTTCTGTTTCTTGGGGTGGTCCCGTTCTTTTTTGGGAAATTTTTGAGGTGTTTGGGGGTCTCCGTTGGGTTTTGTTGTGTACTCGTTGGTCATCGTGGTGGAAAATGGTAAATTGTGGGTTTTGGAGAACATCAGGTAGGTTTAGGGTGGTTTTGGGATTGGATCCGTGCTTTCTGGGGATTTTCTTCCAGTTTATGGGTGATCCCTTTATTTTTGGGGTGTTTTTGACGTGTTTTGGTGTCTCGTTTTGGGTTTTCGTTTGGTTCATGTTGGTCATCCTGGTGAAAAAGTGTAAATTGTGGCTTTTGGAGAACATCAGGTAGGTTTAGGGGGACTTTTGGTGTGGATCTATGGCTTTTGGGGTTTTCTTTCGTTTTTAGGGTTTATCCCGTTCTTGTTTGGGGTGTTTTTGACGTGTTTTGGGGTCTCCGTTGGGTTTCGTTGGGTTTTCCATGGTCATCATGTTGGAAAATTGTAAATGGTGGGTTTTGGAGATCATCAGGTAGGTTTAGGGTGGTTTTGGGGTGGATCTATGGCTTTTGGGGTTTTCTTTCGTTGTTGGGGTTGAACCAGTTCTTTTTTGGGGTGTTTTTGACGTGTTTTTGGGTCTCCGTTGGTTTTTGTTGGGTTCTTGTTGTTCATCATGGTGAAAACGGGTAAATTGTGGGTATTGGAGAACATCAGGTAGGTTTAGGGGGACTTTTGGGGTGGATCAACGGCTTTTAGGGTTTTCTTTCGGTTTTGGGGGTGATCCCGCTTTTTTTTGTGGTGTTTTTGACGTGTTTTGGGGTTTCCGTTGCGTTTTGTTGATTTCCTAATGTGTTTTAAGTTTGTTGGGAGTGGACTTTGGGATTTGGAGAACATCAGGTAGGTTTAGTGTGGTTTTGGGGTGGATCTATGTTTTTTTGGGGTTTTCTTTCTTTTTTAGGGGTTATCCTGTTCTTGTTTGGGGTGTTTTTGACTTTTTTTTGACTTGGGGTCTCCGTTGGGTTTTAGTTGGATTCTCGTTGGTCCTTAAGGGAAATGGGAGTGGATTGTGGGTTTTGAAGAAGATCAGGTGAGTTTAGGGTGGTTTTGCGGGGAAATTGATAGTTTTTGGTGTTTTTTCTTCTGATTCAGATATTTTTTGGGGTGTTTTTGACGTGTTTTGGGGTTTCCGTTGGGTTTCGTTGAGTTCCTAATGGGTTTTATGGTGGTTGGGAGTGGACATTTGGATTTGGAGAACATCAGGCACGTTTAGAGTGGTTTTGGGATTGGATCCGTGCTTTTTGGGGTTTTCTTTGGTTTTGGGGGTGATCCTGTTCTTGTTTGGGGTGTTTTTGACGTGTTTTGGGTTCTCCGTTGGGTTTCGTTGGGTTTTCCGTGGTCATCATGGTGGAAAAGTGTAAATTGTGGGTTTTGGAGAACATCAGGTAGGTTTATGAGGACTTTTGGGGCAGATTCATGGTTTTTAGGGTTTTCTTCTGTTTTTTTCTAGTGATCCAGTTGGTTTTGGGCGTGTTTTTGACGTTTATTTGTGGTCTCCGTTGGGTTTCGTTGGGTTTTCCGTGGTCATCATGGTGGAAAAGGGTAAATTGTGGGTTTTGGAGAACATCAGGTAGGTTTAGGTTGGTTTTGGGATTGGATCTATGGTTTTGGGGGATTTTCTTTCGTTTTTGGGGGTGATCCCGTTCTTTTTTGGGGTGTTTTTGACGTGTTTTGGGGTCTCCGTTGGTATTCCTTGGGTTTTCCGTGGTCATGGTGGTGGAAAATTGTAAATTGTGGGTTTTGGAGAACTTCAGGTAGGTTTAGGGGAATTTTGGGGTGGATTCATGGTATTTGGGCTTTTCTTCTGTTTTTTTTTCTGGTGATCCTGTTCTTTTTTGGGGTGTTTATGACATGTTTTGGGGTCTCCGATGGGATTTAGTTGGGTTCTTGTTGGTCATCATGTTGAAAAAGTGTAAATTGTGGCTTTTGGAGAACATCAGGTAGGTTTAGGGGGACTTTTGGGGCAGAGTCATGTTTTTTGGTGTTTTCTTCTGTTTCTTGGGGTGGTCCCGTTCTTTTTTGGGAAATTTTTGAGGTGTTTGGGGGTCTCCGTTGGGTTTTGTTGTGTACTCGTTGGTCATCGTGGTGGAAAATGGTAAATAGTGGGTTTTGGAGAACATCAGGTAGGTTTAGGGTGGTTTTGGGATTGGATCCGTGCTTTCTGGGGATTTTCTTCCAGTTTATGGGTGATCCCTTTATTTTTGGGGTGTTTTTGACGTGTTTTGGTGTCTCGTTTTGGGTTTTCGTTTGGTTCATGTTGGTCATCCTGGTGAAAAAGTGTAAATTGTGGCTTTTGGAGAACATCAGGTAGGTTTAGGGGGACTTTTGGTGTGGATCTATGGCTTTTGGGGTTTTCTTTCGTTTTTAGGGTTTATCCCGTTCTTGTTTGGGGTGTTTTTGACGTGTTTTGGGGTCTCCGTTGGGTTTCGTTGGGTTTTCCATGGTCATCATGTTGGAAAATTGTAAATGGTGGGTTTTGGAGATCATCAGGTAGGTTTAGGGTGGTTTTGGGGTGGATCTATGGCTTTTGGGGTTTTCTTTCGTTGTTGGGGTTGAACCAGTTCTTTTTTGGGGTGTTTTTGACGTGTTTTTGGGTCTCCGTTGGTTTTTGTTGGGTTCTTGTTGTTCATCATGGTGAAAACGGGTAAATTGTGGGTATTGGAGAACATCAGGTAGGTTTAGGGGGACTTTTGGGGTGGATCAACGGCTTTTAGGGTTTTCTTTCGGTTTTGGGGGTGATCCCGCTTTTTTTTGTGGTGTTTTTGACGTGTTTTGGGGTTTCCGTTGCGTTTTGTTGATTTCCTAATGTGTTTTAAGTTTGTTGGGAGTGGACTTTGGGATTTGGAGAACATCAGGTAGGTTTAGTGTGGTTTTGGGGTGGATCTATGTTTTTTTGGGGTTTTCTTTCTTTTTTAGGGGTTATCCTGTTCTTGTTTGGGGTGTTTTTGACTTTTTTTTGACTTGGGGTCTCCGTTGGGTTTTAGTTGGATTCTCGTTGGTCCTTAAGGGAAATGGGAGTGGATTGTGGGTTTTGAAGAAGATCAGGTGAGTTTAGGGTGGTTTTGCGGGGAAATTGATAGTTTTTGGTGTTTTTTCTTCTGATTCAGATATTTTTTGGGGTGTTTTTGACGTGTTTTGGGGTTTCCGTTGGGTTTCGTTGAGTTCCTAATGGGTTTTATGGTGGTTGGGAGTGGACATTTGGATTTGGAGAACATCAGGCACGTTTAGAGTGGTTTTGGGATTGGATCCGTGCTTTTTGGGGTTTTCTTTGGTTTTGGGGGTGATCCTGTTCTTGTTTGGGGTGTTTTTGACGTGTTTTGGGTTCTCCGTTGGGTTTCGTTGGGTTTTCCGTGGTCATCATGGTGGAAAAGTGTAAATTGTGGGTTTTGGAGAACATCAGGTAGGTTTATGAGGACTTTTGGGGCAGATTCATGGTTTTTAGGGTTTTCTTCTGTTTTTTTCTAGTGATCCAGTTGGTTTTGGGCGTGTTTTTGACGTTTATTTGTGGTCTCCGTTGGGTTTCGTTGGGTTTTCCGTGGTCATCATGGTGGAAAAGGGTAAATTGTGGGTTTTGGAGAACATCAGGTAGGTTTAGGTTGGTTTTGGGATTGGATCTATGGTTTTGGGGGATTTTCTTTCGTTTTTGGGGGTGATCCCGTTCTTTTTTGGGGTGTTTTTGACGTGTTTTGGGGTCTCCGTTGGTATTCCTTGGGTTTTCCGTGGTCATGGTGGTGGAAAATTGTAAATTGTGGGTTTTGGAGAACTTCAGGTAGGTTTAGGGGAATTTTGGGGTGGATTCATGGTATTTGGGCTTTTCTTCTGTTTTTTTTTGGGTGATCCTGTTCTTTTTTGGGGTGTTTATGACATGTTTTGGGGTCTCCGATGGGATTTAGTTGGGTTCTTGTTGGTCATCATGGTGAAAAAGTGTAAATTGTGGCTTTTGGAGAACATCAGGTAGGTTTAGGGGGACTTTTGGGGCAGAGTCATGTTTTTTGGTGTTTTCTTCTGTTTCTTGGGGTGGTCCCGTTCTTTTTTGGGAAATTTTTGAGGTGTTTGGGGGTCTCCGTTGGGTTTTGTTGTGTACTCGTTGGTCATCGTGGTGGAAAATGGTAAATAGTGGGTTTTGGAGAACATCAGGTAGGTTTAGGGTGGTTTTGGGATTGGATCCGTGCTTTCTGGGGATTTTCTTCCAGTTTATGGGTGATCCCTTTATTTTTGGGGTGTTTTTGACGTGTTTTGGTGTCTCGTTTTGGGTTTTCGTTTGGTTCATGTTGGTCATCCTGGTGAAAAAGTGTAAATTGTGGCTTTTGGAGAACATCAGGTAGGTTTAGGGGGACTTTTGGTGTGGATCTATGGCTTTTGGGGTTTTCTTTCGTTTTTAGGGTTTATCCCGTTCTTGTTTGGGGTGTTTTTGACGTGTTTTGGGGTCTCCGTTGGGTTTCGTTGGGTTTTCCATGGTCATCATGTTGGAAAATTGTAAATGGTGGGTTTTGGAGATCATCAGGTAGGTTTAGGGTGGTTTTGGGGTGGATCTATGGCTTTTGGGGTTTTCTTTCGTTGTTGGGGTTGAACCAGTTCTTTTTTGGGGTGTTTTTGACGTGTTTTTGGGTCTCCGTTGGTTTTTGTTGGGTTCTTGTTGTTCATCATGGTGAAAACGGGTAAATTGTGGGTATTGGAGAACATCAGGTAGGTTTAGGGGGACTTTTGGGGTGGATCAACGGCTTTTAGGGTTTTCTTTCGGTTTTGGGGGTGATCCCGCTTTTTTTTGTGGTGTTTTTGACGTGTTTTGGGGTTTCCGTTGCGTTTTGTTGATTTCCTAATGTGTTTTAAGTTTGTTGGGAGTGGACTTTGGGATTTGGAGAACATCAGGTAGGTTTAGTGTGGTTTTGGGGTGGATCTATGTTTTTTTGGGGTTTTCTTTCTTTTTTAGGGGTTATCCTGTTCTTGTTTGGGGTGTTTTTGACTTTTTTTTGACTTGGGGTCTCCGTTGGGTTTTAGTTGGATTCTCGTTGCTCCTTAAGGGAAATGGGAGTGGATTGTGGGTTTTGAAGAAGATCAGGTGAGTTTAGGGTGGTTTTGCGGGGAAATTGATAGTTTTTGGTGTTTTTTCTTCTGATTCAGTTATTTTTTGGGGTGTTTTTGACGTGTTTTGGGGTTTCCGTTGGGTTTCGTTGAGTTCCTAATGGGTTTTATGGTGGTTGGGAGTGGACATTTGGATTTGGAGAACATCAGGTACGTTTAGAGTTGTTTTGGGATTGGATCCGTGCTTTTTGGGGTTTTCTTTGGTTTTGGGGGTGATCCTGTTCTTGTTTGGGGTGTTTTTGACGTGTTTTGGGTTCTCCGTTGGGTTTCGTTGTGTTTTCCGTGGTCATCATGGTGGAAAAGTGTAAATTGTGGGTTTTGGAGAACATCAGGTAGGTTTATGAGGACTTTTGGGGCAGATTCATGGTTTTTAGGGTTTTCTTCTGTTTTTTTCTAGTGATCCAGTTGGTTTTGGGCGTGTTTTTGACGTTTATTTGTGGTCTCCGTTGGGTTTCGTTGGGTTTTCCGTGGTCATCATGGTGGAAAAGGGTAAATTGTGGGTTTTGGAGAACATCAGGTAGATTTAGGGTGTTTTTGGGGTGGATCTATGGTTTTGGGGGATTTTGTTCCAGTTTTGGGGTGATCGAATTCATTTTTGGGGTGTTTCTGACGTGTTTTCGGTTCTTCGTTGGGTTTCGTTGGGTTTTCCGTTGTCATCATGGTGGAAAAGTGTAAATTGTGGGTTTTGGAGAACATCAGGTAGGTTTAGGGGGACTTTTGGTGTGGATCTATGGCTTTTGGGGTTTTCTTTTGTTTTAAGGGTTTATCCCGTTCTTGTTTGGGGTGTTTTTGACGTGTTTTGGGGTCTCCGTTGGGTTTCGTTGGGTTTTCCATGGTCATCATGTTGGAAAATTGTAAATGGTGGGTTTTGGAGATCATCAGGTAGGTTTAGGGTGGTTTTGGGGTGGATCTATGATTTTGAAGGATTTTCTTCCAATTTTGGGGGTGATCCCTTTCTTTTTTTTTTTTTTTTTTTTTTTTTTTTGACGTGTTTTGTGGTCTCCGTTGGGTTTCGTTGGGTTTTCCATGGTCATCAATGTGGAAAAGTGTAAATTGTGGGTTTTGGAGAACTTCAGGTTGGTTTAGGGGGATTTTTGGTGTGGATCTATGGCTTTTGGGGTTTTCTTTCGTTGTTGGGGTTGAACCAGTTCTTTTTTGGGGTGTTTTTGACGTTTTTGGGGTCTCCGTTGGGTTTTGTTGGGTTCTCGTTGGTCGTTAAGCTAAATGGGAGTGGATTGTGGGTTTTGAAGAAGATCAGGTGAGTTTAGGGTGATTTGGGAGGGAAATGCATAGTTTTGTTTTTTTTTTCTTCTGATCCAGTTCTTTTTTGGGGTGTTTTTGAGGTGTTTTGGGGTTTCCGTTGCGTTTCGTTGAGTTCCTAATGGGTTTTATGGTGGTTGGGAGTGGACTTTGGGATTTGGAGAAGATCAGGTAGGTTTAGGGTGGTTTTGGGATTGGATCCATGCTTTTGGGGGATTTTCTTCCAGTTTTGGGGGTTATCCCGTTCTTTTTTGGGGTGTTTTTGACATGTTTTGATGTCTCTGTTGGGTTTTGTTGGGTTTTCTGTTGGCATCTTGGTGGGAAAGGGTAAATTGTGGGTTTTGGAGAACTTCAGGTAGGTTTAGGGGGACTTTTGGGGTGGATTCATGGTATTTGGGGTTTTCTTCTGTTTTTTGGGGTGATCCTGTTCTTTTTTGGGGTGTTTTTGACGTGTTTTGGGGTTGTCCATTGGGTTTTGTTGGGTTCTCGTTGGTCATCATTGTGAAAAAGGGTAAATTGTGGGTTTTGGAGAACATCAGGTAGGCTTAGGGGGACTTTTGGGGTGGATCTATGGCATTTGGGTTTTTCTTCTGTTTTTTGGGGAGATCCTGTTCTTTTTTGTTTTTTGTTTTTTTGTTTTTGACATGATTTTTGTCTCCATTGGGTTTCGTTGGGTTTTCCATGGTCATCATGGTGGAAAAGGGTAAATTTGTGGGTTTTGGAGAACATCAGGTAGGTTTAGGCTGGTTTTGGGATTGGATCTGTGCTTTTTGGGGATTTTCTTCCAGTTTATGGGTGATCCCTTTCTTTTTTGGGGTGTTTTTGACGTGTTTTGGTGTCTCGTTTTGGGTTTTCGTTTGGTTCATGTTGGTCATCCTGGTGAAAATTGTAAATTTTTTGGGGGGGAATTTTCTTCCAGTTTTGGGGGTGATCCCGTTCTTTTTTGGGGTGTTTTTGACATGTTTTGGGGTCTCTGTTGGGTTTTGTTGGGTTCTTGTTTTTCATCATGTTGGAAAAGTTTAACTTGCGTGTTTTGGAGAACATCAGGTAGGTTTAGTGTCGTTTTGGGGTGGATCTATGTTTTTGGGAGATTTTCTTCCAGTTTAGGGGGTGATTCCGTTCTTGTTTGGGGTGTTTTTGACTTGTTTTGGGGTCTCCGTTGGGTTTTAGTTGGATTCTCGTTGGTCCTTAAGGGAAATGGGAGTGGATTGTGGGTTTTGAAGAAGATCAGGTGAGTTTAGGGTGGTTTTGCGGGGAAATTGATAGTTTTTGGTGTTTTTTCTTCTGATTCAGTTCTTTTTTGGGGTGTTTTTGACGTGTTTTGGGGTTTCCGTTGGGTTTCGTTGAGTTCCTAATGGGTTTTATGGTGGTTGGGAGTGGACATTTGGATTTGGAGAACATCAGGCACGTTTAGAGTGGTTTTGGGATTGGATCCGTGCTTTTTGGGGTTTTCTTTGGTTTTGGGGGTGATCCTGTTCTTGTTTGGGGTGTTTTTGACGTGTTTTGGGTTCTCTGTTGGGTTTTCCGTGGTCATCATGGTGGAAAAGGGTAAATTGTGGGTTTTGGAGAACATCAGGTAGGTTTAGGGTGTTTTTTGGGGTGGATCTATGGTTTTGGGGGATTTTGTTCCAGTTTTGGGGTGATCGAATTCATTTTTGGGGTGTTTCTGACGTGTTTTCGGTTCTTCGTTGGGTTTCGTTGGGTTTTCCGTTGTCATCATGGTGGAAAAGGGTAAATTGTGGGTTTTGGAGAACATCAGGTAGGTTTAGGTTGGTTTTGGGATTGGATCTATGGTTTTGGGGGATTTTCTTTCGTTTTTGGGGGTGATCCCGTTCTTTTTTGGGGTGTTTTTGACGTGTTTTGGGGTCTCCGTTGGTATTCCTTGGGTTTTCCGTGGTCATGGTGGTGGAAAATTGTAAATTGTGGGTTTTGGAGAACTTCAGGTAGGTTTAGGGGAATTTTGGGGTGGATTCATGGTATTTGGGCTTTTCTTCTGTTTTTTTTTCTGGTGATCCTGTTCTTTTTTGGGGTGTTTATGACATGTTTTGGGGTCTCCGATGGGATTTAGTTGGGTTCTTGTTGGTCATCATGTTGAAAAAGTGTAAATTGTGGCTTTTGGAGAACATCAGGTAGGTTTAGGGGGACTTTTGGGGCAGAGTCATGTTTTTTGGTGTTTTCTTCTGTTTCTTGGGGTGGTCCCGTTCTTTTTTGGGAAATTTTTGAGGTGTTTGGGGGTCTCCGTTGGGTTTTGTTGTGTACTCGTTGGTCATCGTGGTGGAAAATGGTAAATAGTGGGTTTTGGAGAACATCAGGTAGGTTTAGGGTGGTTTTGGGATTGGATCCGTGCTTTCTGGGGATTTTCTTCCAGTTTATGGGTGATCCCTTTATTTTTGGGGTGTTTTTGACGTGTTTTGGTGTCTCGTTTTGGGTTTTCGTTTGGTTCATGTTGGTCATCCTGGTGAAAAAGTGTAAATTGTGGCTTTTGGAGAACATCAGGTAGGTTTAGGGGGACTTTTGGTGTGGATCTATGGCTTTTGGGGTTTTCTTTCGTTTTTAGGGTTTATCCCGTTCTTGTTTGGGGTGTTTTTGACGTGTTTTGGGGTCTCCGTTGGGTTTCGTTGGGTTTTCCATGGTCATCATGTTGGAAAATTGTAAATGGTGGGTTTTGGAGATCATCAGGTAGGTTTAGGGTGGTTTTGGGGTGGATCTATGGCTTTTGGGGTTTTCTTTCGTTGTTGGGGTTGAACCAGTTCTTTTTTGGGGTGTTTTTGACGTGTTTTTGGGTCTCCGTTGGTTTTTGTTGGGTTCTTGTTGTTCATCATGGTGAAAACGGGTAAATTGTGGGTATTGGAGAACATCAGGTAGGTTTAGGGGGACTTTTGGGGTGGATCAACGGCTTTTAGGGTTTTCTTTCGGTTTTGGGGGTGATCCCGCTTTTTTTTGTGGTGTTTTTGACGTGTTTTGGGGTTTCCGTTGCGTTTTGTTGATCTCCTAATGTGTTTTAAGTTTGTTGGGAGTGGACTTTGGGATTTGGAGAACATCAGGTAGGTTTAGTGTGGTTTTGGGGTGGATCTATGTTTTTTTGGGGGTTTTCTTTCTTTTTTAGGGGTTATCCTGTTCTTGTTTGGGGTGTTTTTGACTTTTTTTTGACTTGGGGTCTCCGTTGGGTTTTAGTTGGATTCTCGTTGGTCCTTAAGGGAAATGGGAGTGGATTGTGGGTTTTGAAGAAGATCAGGTGAGTTTAGGGTGGTTTTGCGGGGAAATTGATAGTTTTTGGTGTTTTTTCTTCTGATTCAGATATTTTTTGGGGTGTTTTTGACGTGTTTTGGGGTTTCCGTTGGGTTTCGTTGAGTTCCTAATGGGTTTTATGGTGGTTGGGAGTGGACATTTGGATTTGGAGAACATCAGGCACGTTTAGAGTGGTTTTGGGATTGGATCCGTGCTTTTTGGGGTTTTCTTTGGTTTTGGGGGTGATCCTGTTCTTGTTTGGGGTGTTTTTGACGTGTTTTGGGTTCTCCGTTGGGTTTCGTTGGGTTTTCCGTGGTCATCATGGTGGAAAAGTGTAAATTGTGGGTTTTGGAGAACATCAGGTAGGTTTATGAGGACTTTTGGGGCAGATTCATGGTTTTTAGGGTTTTCTTCTGTTTTTTTCTAGTGATCCAGTTGGTTTTGGGCGTGTTTTTGACGTTTATTTGTGGTCTCCGTTGGGTTTCGTTGGGTTTTCCGTGGTCATCATGGTGGAAAAGGGTAAATTGTGGGTTTTGGAGAACATCAGGTAGATTTAGGGTGTTTTTGGGGTGGATCTATGGTTTTGGGGGATTTTGTTCCAGTTTTGGGGTGATCGAATTCATTTTTGGGGTGTTTCTGACGTGTTTTCGGTTCTTCGTTGGGTTTCGTTGGGTTTTCCGTTGTCATCATGGTGGAAAAGTGTAAATTGTGGGTTTTGGAGAACATCAGGTAGGTTTAGGGGGACTTTTGGTGTGGATCTATGGCTTTTGGGGTTTTCTTTTGTTTTAAGGGTTTATCCCGTTCTTGTTTGGGGTGTTTTTGACGTGTTTTGGGGTCTCCGTTGGGTTTCGTTGGGTTTTCCATGGTCATCATGTTGGAAAATTGTAAATGGTGGGTTTTGGAGATCATCAGGTAGGTTTAGGGTGGTTTTGGGGTGGATCTATGATTTTGAAGGATTTTCTTCCAATTTTGGGGGTGATCCCTTTCTTTTTTTTTTTTTTTTTTTTTTTTTTTTTTTGACGTGTTTTGTGGTCTCCGTTGGGTTTCGTTGGGTTTTCCATGGTCATCAATGTGGAAAAGTGTAAATTGTGGGTTTTGGAGAACTTCAGGTTGGTTTAGGGGGATTTTTGGTGTGGATCTATGGCTTTTGGGGTTTTCTTTCGTTGTTGGGGTTGAACCAGTTCTTTTTTGGGGTGTTTTTGACGTTTTTGGGGTCTCCGTTGGGTTTTGTTGGGTTCTCGTTGGTCGTTAAGCTAAATGGGAGTGGATTGTGGGTTTTGAAGAAGATCAGGTGAGTTTAGGGTGATTTGGGAGGGAAATGCATAGTTTTGTTTTTTTTTTCTTCTGATCCAGTTCTTTTTTGGGGTGTTTTTGACGTGTTTTGGGGTTTCCGTTGCGTTTTGTTGAGTTCCTAATGGGTTTTATGGTGGTTGGGAGTGGACTTTGGGATTTGGAGAAGATCAGGTAGGTTTAGGGTGGTTTTGGGATTGGATCCATGCTTTTGGGGGATTTTCTTCCAGTTTTGGGGGTTATCCCGTTCTTTTTTGGGGTGTTTTTGACATGTTTTGATGTCTCTGTTGGGTTTTGTTGGGTTTTCTGTTGGCATCTTGGTGGGAAAGGGTAAATTGTGGGTTTTGGAGAACTTCAGGTAGGTTTAGGGGGACTTTTGGGGTGGATTCATGGTATTTGGGGTTTTCTTCTCTTTTTTGGGGAGATCCTGTTCTTTTTTGGGGTGTTTTTGACGTGTTTTGGGGTTGTCCGTTGGGTTTTGTTGGGTTCTCGTTGGTCATCATTGTGAAAAAGGGTAAATTGTGGGTTTTGGAGAACATCAGGTAGGCTTAGGGGGACTTTTGGGGTGGATCTATGGCATTTGGGTTTTTCTTCTGTTTTTTGGGGAGATCCTGTTCTTTTTTGTTTTTTTTTTTTTGTTTTTTTTTTTTTTGACATGATTTTTGTCTCCATTGGGTTTCGTTGGGTTTTCCATGGTCATCATGGTGGAAAAGGGTAAATTTGTGGGTTTTGGAGAACATCAGGTAGGTTTAGGCTGGTTTTGGGATTGGATCTGTGCTTTTTGGGGATTTTCTTCCAGTTTATGGGTGATCCCTTTCTTTTTTGGGGTGTTTTTGACGTGTTTTGGTGTCTCCTTTTGGGTTTTCGTTTGGTTCATGTTGGTCATCCTGGTGAAAATTGTAAATTTTTTGGGGGGGAATTTTCTTCCAGTTTTGGGGGTGATCCCGTTCTTTTTTGGGGTGTTTTTGACATGTTTTGGGGTCTCTGTTGGGTTTTGTTGGGTTCTTGTTTTTCATCATGTTGGAAAAGTTTAACTTGCGTGTTTTGGAGAACATCAGGTAGGTTTAGTGTCGTTTTGGGGTGGATCTATGTTTTTGGGAGATTTTCTTCCAGTTTAGGGGGTGATTCCGTTCTTGTTTGGGGTGTTTTTGACTTGTTTTGGGGTCTCCGTTGGGTTTTAGTTGGATTCTCGTTGGTCCTTAAGGGAAATGGGAGTGGATTGTGGGTTTTGAAGAAGATCAGGTGAGTTTAGGGTGGTTTTGCGGGGAAATTGATAGTTTTTGGTGTTTTTTCTTCTGATTCAGTTCTTTTTTGGGGTGTTTTTGACGTGTTTTGGGGTTTCCGTTGGGTTTCGTTGAGTTCCTAATGGGTTTTATGGTGGTTGGGAGTGGACATTTGGATTTGGAGAACATCAGGCACGTTTAGAGTGGTTTTGGGATTGGATCCGTGCTTTTTGGGGTTTTCTTTGGTTTTGGGGGTGATCCTGTTCTTGTTTGGGGTGTTTTTGACGTGTTTTGGGTTCTCCGTTGGGTTTCGTTGGGTTTTCCGTGGTCATCATGGTGGAAAAGGGTAAATTGTGGGTTTTGGAGAACATCAGGTAGATTTAGGGTGTTTTTGGGGTGGATCTATGGTTTTGGGGGATTTTGTTCCAGTTTTGGGGTGATCGAATTCATTTTTGGGGTGTTTCTGACGTGTTTTCGGTTCTTCGTTGGGTTTCGTTGGGTTTTCCGTTGTCATCATGGTGTAAAAGTGTAAATTGTGGCTTTTGGAGAACATCAGGTAGGTTTAGGGGGACTTTTGGTGTGGATCTATGGCTTTTGGGGTTTTCTTTCGTTTTTAGGGTTTATCCCGTTCTTGTTTGGGGTGTTTTTGACGTGTTTTGGGGTCTCCGTTGGGTTTCGTTGGGTTTTCCATGGTCATCATGTTGGAAAATTGTAAATGGTGGGTTTTGGAGATCATCAGGTAGGTTTAGGGTGGTTTTGGGGTGGATCTATGATTTTGAAGGATTTTCTTCCAATTTTGGGGGTGATCCCTTTCTTTTTTTTTTTTTTTTTTTTTTTTTTTTTTGACGTGTTTTGTGGTCTCCGTTGGGTTTCGTTGGGTTTTCCATGGTCATCAATGTGGAAAAGTGTAAATTGTGGGTTTTGGAGAACTTCAGCTTGGTTTAGGGGGATTTTTGGTGTGGATCTATGGCTTTTGGGGTTTTCTTTCGTTGTTGGGGTTGAACCAGTTCTTTTTTGGGGTGTTTTTGACGTTTTTGGGGTCTCCGTTGGGTTTTGTTGGGTTCTCGTTGGTCGTTAAGCTAAATGGGAGTGGATTGTGGGTTTTGAAGAAGATCAGGTGAGTTTAGGGTGATTTGGGAGGGAAATGCATAGTTTTGTTTTTTTTTTCTTCTGATCCAGTTCTTTTTGGGGGTGTTTTTGACGTGTTTTGGGGTTTCCGTTGCGTTTCGTTGAGTTCCTAATGGGTTTTATGGTGGTTGGGAGTGGACTTTGGGATTTGGAGAAGATCAGGTAGGTTTAGGGTGGTTTTGGGATTGGATCCATGCTTTTGGGGGATTTTCTTCCAGTTTTGGGGGTTATCCCGTTCTTTTTTGGGGTGTTTTTGACATGTTTTGATGTCTCTGTTGGGTTTTGTTGGGTTTTCTGTTGGCATATTGGTGGGAAAGGGTAAATTGTGGGTTTTGGAGAACTTCAGGTAGGTTTAGGGGGACTTTTGGGGTGGATTCATGGTATTTGGGGTTTTCTTCTGTTTTTTGGGGTGATCCTGTTCTTTTTTGGGGTGTTTTTGACGTGTTTTGGGGTTGTCCGTTGGGTTTTGTTGGGTTCTCGTTGGTCATCATTGTGAAAAAGGGTAAATTGTGGGTTTTGGAGAACATCAGGTAGGCTTAGGGGGACTTTTGGGGTGGATCTATGGCATTTGGGTTTTTCTTCTGTTTTTTGGGGAGATCCTGTTCTTTTTTGTTTTTTGTTTTTTGTTTTTTTTTTTTTGACATGATTTTTGTCTCCATTGGGTTTCGTTGGGTTTTCCATGGTCATCATGGTGGAAAAGGGTAAATTTGTGGGTTTTGGAGAACATCAGGTAGGTTTAGGCTGGTTTTGGGATTGGATCTGTGCTTTTGGGGGATTTTCTTCCAGTTTTGGGGGTGATCCCGTTCTTTTTTGGGGTGTTTTTGACATGTTTTGGGGTCTCTGTTGGGTTTTGTTGGGTTCTTGTTTTTCATCATGTTGGAAAAGTTTAACTTGCGTGTTTTGGAGAACATCAGGTAGGTTTAGTGTCGTTTTGGGGTGGATCTATGTTTTTGGGAGATTTTCTTCCAGTTTAGGGGGTGATTCCGTTCTTGTTTGGGGTGTTTTTGACTTGTTTTGGGGTCTCCGTTGGGTTTTAGTTGGATTCTCGTTGGTCCTTAAGGGAAATGGGAGTGGATTGTGGGTTTTGAAGAAGATCAGGTGAGTTTAGGGTGGTTTTGCGGGGAAATTCATAGTTTTTGGTGTTTTTTCTTCTGATTCAGTTCTTTTTTGGGGTGTTTTTGACGTGTTTTGGGGTTTCCGTTGGGTTTCGTTGAGTTCCTAATGGGTTTTATGGTGGTTGGGAGTGGACATTTGGATTTGGAGAACATCAGGTACGTTTAGAGTGGTTTTGGGATTGGATCCGTGCTTTTTGGGGTTTTCTTTGGTTTTGGGGGTGATCCTGTTCTTGTTTGGGGTGTTTTTGACGTGTTTTGGGGTCTCTGTTGGGTTTTCCGTGGTCATCATGGTGGAAAAGGGTAAATTGTGGGTTTTGGAGAACATCAGGTAGGTTTAGGTGTGTTTTGGGATTGGATCTATGGTTTTGGGGGATTTTCTTTCGTTTTTGGGGGTGATCCCGTTCTTTTTTGGGGTGTTTTTGACTTCTTTTGGGGTCTCCGTTGGGTTTCGTTGGGTTTTCCGTGGTCATGGTGGTGGAAAATTGTAAATTGTGGGTTTGGGAGAACTTCAGGTAGGTTTAGGGGAATTTTGGGGTGGATTCATGGTATTTGGGCTTTTCTTCTGTTTTTTTTTGGGGTGATCCTGTTCTTTTTTGGGGTGTTTATGACGTGTTTTGGGGTCTCCGTTGGGTTTTAGTTGGGTTCTTGTTGGTCATCATGGTGAAAAAGTGTAAATTGTGGCTTTTGGAGAACATCAGGTAGGTTTAGGGGGACTTTTGGGGCAGAGTCATGTTTTTTGGTGTTTTCTTCTGTTTCTTGGGGTGGTCCCGTTCTTTTTTGGGAAATTTTTGAGGTGTTTGGGGGTCTCCGTTGGGTTTTGTTGTGTACTCGTTGGTCATCGTGGTGGAAAATGGTAAATAGTGGGTTTTGGAGAACATCAGGTAGGTTTAGGGTGGTTTTGGGATTGGATCCGTGCTTTCTGGGGATTTTCTTCCAGTTTATGGGTGATCCCTTTATTTTTGGGGTGTTTTTGACGTGTTTTGGTGTCTCGTTTTGGGTTTTCGTTTGGTTCATGTTGGTCATCCTGGTGAAAAAGTGTAAATTGTGGCTTTTGGAGAACATCAGGTAGGTTTAGGGGGACTTTTGGTGTGGATCTATGGCTTTTGGGGTTTTCTTTCGTTTTTAGGGTTTATCCCGTTCTTGTTTTGGGTGTTTTTGACGTGTTTTGGGGTCTCCGTTGGGTTTCGTTGGGTTTTCCATGGTCATCATGTTGGAAAATTGTAAATGGTGGGTTTTGGAGATCATCAGGTAGGTTTAGGGTGGTTTTGGGGTGGATCTATGATTTTGAAGGATTTTCTTCCAATTTTGGGGGTGATCCCTTTCTTTTTTTTTTTTTTTTTTTTTTTTTTTTTGACGTGTTTTGTGGTCTCCGTTGGGTTTTGTTGGGTTTTCCAAGGTCATCAATGTGGAAAAGTGTAAATTGTGGGTTTTGGAGAACTTCAGGTTGGTTTAGGGGGATTTTTGGTGTGGATCTATGGCTTTTGGGGTTTTCTTTCGTTGTTGGGGTTGAACCAGTTCTTTTTTGGGGTGTTTTTGACGTTTTTGGGGTCTCCGTTGGGTTTTGTTGGGTTCTCGTTGGTCGTTAAGCTAAATGGGAGTGGATTGTGGGTTTTGAAGAAGATCAGGTGAGTTTAGGGTGATTTGGGAGGGAAATGCATAGTTTTGTTTTTTTTTTCTTCTGATCCAGTTCTTTTTTGGGGTGTTTTTGACGTGTTTTGGGGTTTCCGTTGCGTTTTGTTGAGTTCCTAATGGGTTTTATGGTGGTTGGGAGTGGACTTTGGGATTTGGAGAAGATCAGGTAGGTTTAGGGTGGTTTTGGGATTGGATCCATGCTTTTTGGGGATTTTCTTCCAGTTTTGGGGGTTATCCCGTTCTCTTTTGGGGTGTTTTTGACATGTTTTGATGTCTCTGTTGGGTTTTGTTGGGTTTTCTGTTGGCATCTTGGTGGAAAAGGGTAAATTGTGGGTTTTGGAGAACTTCAGGTAGGTTTAGGGGGACTTTTGGGGTGGATTCATGGTACTTGGGGTTTTCTTCTGTTTTTTGGGGTGATCCTGTTCTTTTTTGGGGTGTTTTTGACGTGTTTTGGGGTTGTCCGTTGGGTTTTGTTGGGTTCTCGTTGGTCATCATTGTGAAAAAGGGTAAATTGTGGGTTTTGGAGAACATCAGGTAGGCTTAGGGGGACTTTTGGGGTGGATCTATGGCATTTGGGTTTTTCTTCTGTTTTTTGGGGAGATCCTGTTCTTTTTTGTTTTTTTTTTTTTTTTTTTTGACATGTTTTTTGTCTCCATTGGGTTTCGTTGGGTTTTCCATGGTCATCATGGTGGAAAAGGGTAAATTTGTGGGTTTTGGAGAACATCAGGTAGGTTTAGGCTGGTTTTGGGATTGGATCTGTGCTTTTGGGGGATTTTCTTCCAGTTTATGGGTGATCCCTTTCTTTTTTGGGGTGTTTTTGACGTGTTTTGGTGTCTCCTTTTGGGTTTTCGTTTGGTTCATGTTGGTCATCATGGTGAAAATTGTAAATTTTTGGGGGGGGAATTTTCTTCCAGTTTTGGGGGTGATCCCGTTCTTTTTTGGGGTGTTTTTGACATGTTTTGGGGTCTCTGTTGGGTTTTGTTGGGTTCTTGTTTTTCATCATGTTGGAAAAGTTTAACTTGCGTGTTTTGGAGAACATCAGGTAGGTTTAGTGTCGTTTTGGGGTGGATCTATGTTTTTGGGGGATTTTCTTCCAGTTTAGGGGGTGATTCCGTTCTTGTTTGGGGTGTTTTTGACTTGTTTTGGGGTCTCCGTTGGGTTTTAGTTGGATTCTCGTTGGTCCTTAAGGGAAATGGGAGTGGATTGTGGGTTTTGAAGAAGATCAGGTGAGTTTAGGGTGGTTTTGCGGGGAAATTCATAGTTTTTGGTGTTTTTTCTTCTGATTCAGTTATTTTTTGGGGTGTTTTTGACGTGTTTTGGGGTTTCCGTTGGGTTTCGTTGAGTTCCTAATGGGTTTTATGGTGGTTGGGAGTGGACATTTGGATTTGGAGAACATCAGGTACGTTTAGAGTGGTTTTGGGATTGGATCCGTGCTTTTTGGGGTTTTCTTTGGTTTTGGAGGTGATCCTGTTCTTGTTTGGGGTGTTTTTGACGTGTTTTGGGTTCTCTGTTGGGTTTTCCGTGGTCATCATGGTGGAAAAGTGTAAATTGTGGCTTTTGGAGAACATCAGGTAGGTTTAGGAGGACTTTTGGGGCAGATTCATGGTTTTTAGGGTTTTCTTCTGTTTTTTCTAGTGATCCAGTTGGTTTTCGGCGTGTTTTTGACGTGTTTTGTGGTCTCCGTTGGTATTCCTTGGGTTTTCCGTGGTCATGGTGGTGGAAAATTGTAAATTGTGGGTTTTGGAGAACTTCAGGTAGGTTTAGGGGAATTTTGGGGTGGATTCATGGTTTTGGGGGATTTTCTTTCGTTTTTGGGGGTGATCCTGTTCTTTTTTGGGGTGTTTATGACGTGTTTTGGGGTCTCCGTTGGGTTTTAGTTGGGTTCTTGTTGGTCATCATGGTGAAAAAGTGTAAATTGTGGCTTTTGGAGAACATCAGGTAGGTTTAGGGGGACTTTTGGGGCAGAGTCATGTTTTTTGGTGTTTTCTTCTGTTTCTTGGGGTGGTCCCGTTCTTTTTTGGGAAGTTTTTGAGGTGTTTGGGGGTCTCCGTTGGGTTTTGTTGTGTACTCGTTGGTCATCGTGGTGGAAAATGGTAAATTGTGGGTTTTGGAGAACATCAGGTAGGTTTAGGGTGGTTTTGGGATTGGATCCGTGCTTTTTGGGGATTTTCTTCCAGTTTATGGGTGATCCCTTTATTTTTGGGGTGTTTTTGACGTGTTTTGGTGTCTCGTTTTGGGTTTTCGTTTGGTTCATGTTGGTCATCCTGGTGAAAAAGTGTAAATTGTGGCTTTTGGAGAACATCAGGTAGGTTTAGGGGGACTTTTGGTGTGGATCTATGGCTTTTGGGGTTTTCTTTCGTTTTTAGGGTTTATCCCGTTCTTGTTTTGGGTGTTTTTGACTTCTTTTGGGGTCTCCGTTGGGTTTCGTTGGGTTTTCCATGGTCATCATGTTGGAAAATTGTAAATTGTGGGTTTTGGAGATCATCAGGTAGGTTTAGGGTGGTTTTGGGATTGGATCCATGCTTTTTGGGGATTTTCTTCCAGTTTTGGGGGTTATCCCGTTCTCTTTTGGGGTGTTTTTGACATGTTTTGATGTCTCTGTTGGGTTTTGTTGGGTTTTCTGTTGGCATCTTGGTGGGAAAGGGTAAATTGTGGGTTTTGGAGAACTTCAGGTAGGTTTAGGGGGACTTTTGGGGTGGATTCATGGTATTTGGGGTTTTCTTCTGTTTTTTGGGGTGATCCTGTTCTTTTTTGGGGTGTTTTTGACGTGTTTTGGGGTTGTCCGTTGGGTTTTGTTGGGTTCTCGTTGGTCATCATTGTGAAAAAGGGTAAATTGTGGGTTTTGGAGAACATCAGGTAGGCTTAGGGGGACTTTTGGGGTGGATCTATGGCATTTGGGTTTTTCTTCTGTTTTTTGGGGAGATCCTGTTCTTTTTTGTTTTTTTATTTTTTTTTTGACATGTTTTTTGTCTCCATTGGGTTTCGTTGGGTTTTCCATGGTCATCATGGTGGAAAAGGGTAAATTGTGGGTTTTGGAGAACATCAGGTAGGTTTAGGCTGGTTTTGGGATTGGATCTGTGCTTTTTGGGGATTTTCTTCCAGTTTATGGGTGATCCCTTTCTTTTTTGGGGTGTTTTTGACGTGTTTTGGTGTCTCCTTTTGGGTTTTCGTTTGGTTCATGTTGGTCATCATGGTGAAAATTGTAAATTTTGGGGGGGGGAATTTTCTTCCAGTTTTGGGGGTGATCCCGTTCTTTTTTGGGGTGTTTTTGACATGTTTTGGGTCTCCGTTGGGTTTTGTTGGGTTCTTGTTTTTCATCATGTTGGAAAAGTTTAACTTGCATGTTTGGGAGAACATCAGGTAGGTTTAGTGTCGTTTTGGGGTGGATCTATGTTTTTGGGGGATTTTCTTCCAGTTTAGGGGGTGATTCCGTTCTTGTTTGGGGTGTTTTTGACTTGTTTTGGGGTCTCCGTTGGGTTTTAGTTGGATTCTCGTTGGTCCTTAAGGGAAATGGGAGTGGATTGTGGGTTTTGAAGAAGATCAGGTGAGTTTAGGGTGGTTTTGCGGGGAAATTCATAGTTTTTGGTGTTTTTTCTTCTGATTCAGATATTTTTTGGGGTGTTTTTGACGTGTTTTGGGGTTTCCGTTGGGTTTCGTTGAGTTCCTAATGGGTTTTATGGTGGTTGGGAGTGGACATTTGGATTTGGAGAACATCAGGCATGTTTAGAGTGGTTTTGGGATTGGATCCGTGCTTTTTGGGGTTTTCTTTGGTTTTGGGGGTGATCCTGTTCTTGTTTGGGGTGTTTTTGACGTGTTTTGGGTTCTCTGTTGGGTTTTCCGTGGTCATCATGGTGGAAAAGGGTAAATTGTGGGTTTTGGAGAACATCAGGTAGGTTTAGGAGGACTTTTGGGGCAGATTCATGGTTTTTAGGGTTTTCTTCTGTTTTTTCTAGTGATCCAGTTGGTTTTGGGCGTGTTTTTGACGTTTATTTGTGGTCTCCGTTGGGTTTCGTTGGGTTTTCCGTTGTCATCATGGTGGAAAAGGGTAAATTGTGGGTTTTGGAGAACATCAGGTAGGTTTAGGTTGGTTTTGGGATTGGATCTATGGTTTTGGGGGATTTTCTTTCGTTTTTGGGGGTGATCCTGTTCTTTTTTGGGGTGTTTTTGACATGTTTTGATGTCTCTGTTGGGTTTTGTTGGGTTTTCTGTTGGCATCTTGGTGGAAAAGGGTAAATTGTGGGTTTTGGAGAACTTCAGGTAGGTTTAGGGGGACTTTTGGGGTGGATTCATGGTATTTGGGGTTTTCTTCTGTTTTTTGGGGTGATCCTGTTCTTTTTTGGGGTGTTTTTGACGTGTTTTGTGGGTGTCCGTTGGGTTTTGTTGGGTTCTCGTTGGTCATCATTGTGAAAAAGGGTAAATTGTGGGTTTTGGAGAACGTCAGGTAGGCTTAGGGGGACTTTTGGGGTGGATCTATGGCATTTGGGTTTTTCTTCTCTTTTTTGGGGAGATCCTGTTCTTTTTTGTTTTTTTTATTTTTTTTTGACATGTTTTTTGTCTCCATTGGGTTTCGTTGGGTTTTCCATGGTCATCATGGTGGAAAAGGGTAAATTTGTGGGTTTTGGAGAACATCAGGTAGGTTTAGGCTGGTTTTGGGATTGGATCTGTGCTTTTTGGGGATTTTCTTCCAGTTTATGGGTGATCCCTTTCTTTTTTGGGGTGTTTTTGACGTGTTTTGATGTCTCCTTTTGGGTTTTCGTTTGGTTCATGTTGGTCATCATGGTGAAAATTGTAAATTTTTGGGGGGGGAATTTTCTTCCAGTTTTGGGGGTGATCCCGTTCTTTTTTGGGGTGTTTTTGACATGTTTTGGGGTCTCTGTTGGGTTTCGTTGGGTTTTCTGTTGTCATGGTGGTGGAAAAGTGTAAATTGTGGGTTTTGGAGAACTTCAGGTAGGTTTAGGCTGTTTTTGGGGTGGATCTATTTTTTGGGGGTTTTCTTTCGTTTTGGGGGGTTATCCCATTCTTTTTTGGGGTGTTTTTGACTTGTTTTGAGGTCTCCGTTTGTTTTTTTTTGGGTTTCCATTGGGTTTTCTGGTGGTTGGTAGTGGATTGTACATTTAGGAGAACATCAGGTAGGTTTAAGGGTTTTTTGTGTTGTTAAATCACATTTTTTCTTCTGATTCGGTTCGCTTTTGGGGTGTTTTTGACGTGTTTTGTGGTTTCCGTTGCGTTTTGTTGAGTTTTGACAAATTGACAAATCCTTGAAGTCCCTTTTGATTGCTCACAGGCTATGCGTTGCCACTCCTTCTCCTCCCAGATATAGGACGAGCAATCGGTAATAGTCTGACGGTTGAACCAAGCTGGGAAGCCTCCTTGTGATGTCCTAACCCAGGCCCTAGGAAGGCAGCAGATTTCCCTTAGAGGAGGGTCCCTTCTACATATTAGACCCTCTGTTCCGCTGATTGATAAATCACCCACAACTAAAACTCACCTTTTCTTCCTGCTGCCTGTGGTCACTATACGGGGGGGTTGGCTTTTCCAACCCTGCCAATATCTCTGGTGGAGAGGGATTATAGCCTTTTCCATCCATCGATTGCCTTTCGGCCTCCAGGGCCTTATACCTGTTGTGCAGGTCTACCTGATAGTGTGATATGGTTGAGATTTTGATAAAATTGCAAACACAAACATTAAAGTGATTACTGGTATCTACCACAGCATTATCTACGACTATAGAATCACAATGACTTCTCATGCAAACACAACCTTTCCCAATATATACAAGTACAGTATCAAGGGTTTCATTAGGATGTATCTCAACGTGGCAAATATTTTGCTCAGTGTCAAGACAAATGTCTTGGGATTCCAGCGTGTTACTTTCACAGATGGAACTTCTTTGTTCACGCAAAATGCATGCATTTACATCAATTGTTTGCCACTTTCCTCCCTTTTGATGGGCCCATACTTTATGCCCTTTAGTATAAAGTATAGTTCCATTATGATTGAGTCCTAATGCAATGATTGGCTATACATTGTATACGGTGGCATTACTTATAGTAAGTATAAAGGACACAATTTGATCATTTTCTGCATAAAGGGTAAAGTTGACTAATTGCCACCATGCTTGAAAATCTTTTTCAAATTCTGAAGCATTATCCCAAATAAATTTTTGAATTTCAGTGGGCAAAGTTCCTCCTTCTTCCTGTCTCTAATAATAGCTGCTGCTAAAGATTGTATACATTACTGTGTTTGGATACAGCTCCAAGCAAGGGAGGTATTGCCTTGGCTTTTTCCAAGGGCATGTACAATTAATTGATGATATAGAAGCCATTGCTTTGCTAAAGACAATAAGGATGATTTTTATTGGATGATCGAGTTACTGTAGTCAGAAACTAAACCTAACCCTAACCTAACCCTAACACTAACCCAACCCTAAACCTAACCCTAACCCTAACGGCTGCCCGCGGATCTAAACCTAACGCTCAAACCCTAATCCTAACCCTAACCCTAACCCGAACCGAACACTAAAGCTAAACCTAACCCTAACCCTTACCCTAAACCTAACCCTAACGTAACCCTAACCCTAACCCTAACCCTATTCCTAACACTAACCCTAACCCTAACCCTAACCCTAATCCAAACAGAACCCTAAACCTTACCCTAACCCTAACCCTAAACCTAACCCTAACCCTAAACCTAACCCTAACATAACCCTAAGCCTAAGCCTAAACCTAAGACTAAGCCTAAGTCTAAGCCTAACCCTAACCCTAACACTAACCCTAACGGAACCCTAACCCTAACAAAACCCTAAACCTAACCCTAACCATAAACCTAAACCTAATCCTAACGCTAACCCTAACCCTAACCCAAACAAAACCCTAACCCTAACCGAAACCCTAAACCTAAACCTAAACCTAAACCTAAACTAACCCTAACCCTAACGCTAACCCTAAACCTAACCCTAACCCTAACCTTAACCTTAACTCTAACCCTAACGGTATCCCTAACCCTAACCCTAACCCTAAACCTAACCGTAACCCTAACCCTAACCCTAACCCTAATCTAACCCTAACCCTAACCCTAACCCTAACAAAACCCTAACCCTAAACGTAACACTAATCCTAACCCTAACAACCCTAACCCTCTAACCCTAACCCTAACACTAACCCTAACGGAACCCTAACCCTAACAAAACCCTAAACCTAACCCTAACCATAAACCTAAACCTAATCCTAACGCTAACCCTAACCCTAACCCTAACAAAACCCTAACCCTAACCGAAACCCTAAACCTAAACCTAAACCTAAACCTAAACTAACCCTAACCCTAACCCTAACCCTAACCCTAACCCTAACCCTAACCCTAACCTTAACCCTAACCCTAACCCTAACCCTAACCCTAACCCTAACCCTAAACCTAACCGTAACCCTAACCCTAACCGTAACCCTAACACTAATCCTAACCCTAACAACCCTAACCCTGTAACCCTAACCCTAACCCTAACCCTAACCCTAACCCTAACCCTAACCTTTACCCTAACCCTAACCCTAACCCTAACCCTAACCCTAAACCTAACCGTAACCCTAACTCTAACCGTAACCCTAACACTAATCCTAACCCTAACAACCCTAACCCTCTAACCCTAACCCTAACCCTAACCCTAACCCCTAACCCTAACCTTAGCCCTAACCCCTAACCCTAGCCCTAACCCTAACCCTAACCCTAACCCTAACCCTAACCCTAACCCTAAAAGAATTCGAACCCGAACCCTAACCCTAACGGTATTCCTAACCCTAACCCTAACCCTAACTCTAACCCTAAGACCCTAACCCTAACCCTAACCCTAACCCTAATAGAATTCGAACCCTAACCCTAACCCTAACCGTATCCCTAATCCTAAGCTTAACCCTAACCCTAACAGAACCCTAACCCTAACCGAAACCCTAAAACTAAACCTAAACCTAACCTAACCCTAACCCTAACCCTAACCCTAACCCTAACCCTAACCCTAACCCTAACCCTAACCCTAACCTTAACCCTAACCCTAACCCTAACCCTAACCCTAACCCTAACCCTAACCCTAACCCTAACCCTAACAGAATTCTAACCCTAACCCTAATCTAACCCTAACCCTAACAAAACCCTAACCCTAACCCTAACCCTAACACTAATCCTAACCCTAACAACCCTAACCCTCTAACCCTAACCCTAACCCTAACCCTAACCCCTAACCCTAACCCTAACCCTAAGCCTAACCCCTAACCCTAGCCCTAACCCTAAGCCTAACCCTAACCCTAAAAGAATTCGAACCCGAACCCTAACCCTAACGGTATCCCTAACCCTAACCCTAACTCTAACCCTAAGACCCTAACCCTAACCCTAACCCTAACCCTAACAGAATTCTAACCCTAACTCTAACCCTAACGGTATCCCTAATCCTAACCTTAACCCTAACCCTAACCCTAACAGAACCCTAACCCTAACCGAAACCCTAAAACTAAACCTAACCCTAACCTAGCCCTAACCCTAACCCTAACCCTAACCCTAACCCTAACCCTAACCCTAACCCTAACCCTAACCCTAACCCTAACCCTAACCCTAACTCTAACCCTAAGACCCTAACCCTAACCCTAACCCTAACCCTAACCCTAACCCTAACAGAATTCTAACCCTAACCCTAACCCTAACTGTATCCCTAATCCTAACCCTAACCCTAACCCTAACCCTAACCCTAACAACCCTAACCCTAACCCTAACCCTAACCCTAACAGAATTCGAACCCTAACCCTAACCCTAACGGTATCCCTAACCCTAACCCTAACCCTAACTCTAAACCTAAGACCCTAACCCTAACCCTAACCCTAACAGAATTCTAACCCTAACCCTAACTGTATCCCTAATCCTAACCCTAACCCTAACCCTAACCCTAACCCTAACCCTAACCCTAACCCTAACCCTAACCCTAACCCTAAGACCCTAACCCTAACCCTAACCCTAACCCTAACCCTAACCCCTAACCCTAACACTAACCCTAACCCTAACCCTAACCCTAACCCTAACCCTAACCTTAACCCTAACCCTAACCCTCTAACCCTAACCCTAACGCTTACCCTAATCCTTACCCTACCCTTATCCTTACCATTACTCTATCCTTTACCCTAACTCTTAACCCTAACCCTAACCCTTACCCTAACCCTTACCATAAACCTAACGCTTTGCCTAAACCTAAACCTTATCCTCACCCTCAGCCTTACCCTAACCCTTACCCTTAGCCTTACCCTAACACTTACCCTTGCCCTAACCCTTACCCATACCCTAATCTGAACCCAAACCCTAACCCTAATACTCTCACCCTAACCCTTACTCTAACCCTAACCACAACCCCAACCCCTAACCCCTAACCCTCACCCTAACCCTCTAAACCTACCCCTAACCTATCCCTAACCCTAACCCTCTAAGCCTAACCCTAACCCTCTAAGCCTAACAATAACCCCCAACCCCAACCCTCACCCGAAACCCTAACTCTAGCCCCAGCCCTAGCCCCTAACCCTAGTTCCCGAGAACTACATCTCCCGGTATGCTCTGGGCATTCAACATGGCCTCCCGGAAGTCCCGAATCCGAAAACTACATTTCCCGGCATACTGTGGGCACGCAACATGGCCTACCGGAAGTCCGGAGTCCCGAGAACTACATCTCCCGGCATGCTCTGGGCACACAACATGGCCTCCCAGTGCCGGAAAACTACACCTACCAGCATTCCCCGCACAGCCAGCATGGCCAATCACAGGCCGAGTGCTCGAGAACTGCATTTACCAGCACCCACTGGAACCCTCACCGCCCTTACAAAAAAAGCCTCAAGCCCTAACATCCAAAAAACCTCGAAACCCCTACAGACCTAACCCAAACTATTTACCACACTAAACCCCTGAAGACCTATGCCTAAAACCCCCAACCCAAAATCTTAGGATGCTCAAAACCCAAACCCAACCCAAAACGTTAGGAATGCTCAAAGCCCTAGCCCAAAAACTTAGGGCGCTCCAAACCCTAACCCCAAAACATTAAGATGCAAAAAACCCTAACCCAAAAACTTAGGGTAATACACCATAAATGTTTGCTCATTGTCTTTTGTATTATAAGAACAAGGAGTTCTGTTTGAGGAGCGGGAGTTGCGAAAGCTCCCTGCTGAAGTAAGGAGCTGCATAATGCTTGCCTAGACATTATGAAAATTCTTTTGCTTAACGTAACAAAAAATAGACCCCCCAACCCATTCTCCTTCTGCATCTCAGTTGCCTCTTTTGTTCAAAGACACTGTTGCAAAGCTCATGTAACCATCTCCTGATAAGTTGCTAAAGTAGTGTATCGACATACATGCCTTCCTGTCTAACGCTGGGCCAACATGACCAAATAATAAAAGAAGTTGAACCACAACGCCGAGGAAGACTACGGCTTTCATCTTCACAACCACCAGAGGGACAGAGACGACCCCCTAGCAACAGTGCGCGCAGTCGCAGAATATACCAGGATGTGCTGCGTAATCCCGGAATTAGCAAAATATAAATAAAAAGGGACTCTGGCGGGGGTGAGGTGCGTGCCGTTGGCAGAGCTGAGACTCCCCGGCCGCCCAGTGCTGTTTTGCTTGATGTTTGCTCACTCAATAAATTCCTTTCTATGATTAATACAATGCTCTATGAAAATTAATTCAGGGGGCAACTTATAACACTTTGGACGCTCAAAACCCTATCCCGAAAACATTAGGACGCTCCAAACTCTATCCAGAAAACTTAGGACTCTCCAAACCCTATTCCAAAAACTTAGGACGCTCAAAACCCTATCCTGGAAACACTGAGATGCTCAAAACCCTTTCCCGAAAACTTAGGATGCTCCAAACCCTATCCTGGAAACATTAAGATGCTCAAAACCCTAACCCAATTACTTAGGATGCTTGAAAGCCTATCCCAAAAAATTAGGGCACACAAAAGCCTAACCCCAAAAATTAAGATGCTCAAAATCCAAACCCCCAAAATTAGGATACTCAAAACCCTGGACCTGGAGAACCTAACCTGAAAAAAACAAAACAAAACAAAACAAAAAAAAGATCTTAAAACCCTAACCGTAAATAACTGACCAAAAATAAAACCTTAAGACTCTAACCCTAAAAAACATATCAACACTACAACCCAAAAAACTCTAATACCCTAACACGCTAACCCCCAAACCCTTAAAACCCTAACCCCCAAATCCTTAAAACCCTAACCGTTAAAACTCCAACCCTAAAAACCTTAAAATCCTAAACATAAACCCTGAAACCCCTTACCCTGAAACCCAACCCTAGTGCCCAGTCCCTGAAACCTTAAAACCCTGAATCAATCTGTAGCAAATAGCATAGGCTGAGTCGAGGATCGCAGTACAGTAGCATTATTATTCGAGATTACAATGGCGGGTGTCCCACAAGCAGGAGGGTGCCTACTAATTCCATACACAGTTTATACACTTTTTTTTTCTGCCGAGGACCGGGACCCTCCCGACCCTCCCCTGTTTCCCCTTTAACTGTGCTATTCAAGGTTCATAATCTAGCTGGTGCTTCACAGAAAATACACAGCTGCTGGCCTGTTACAAGTCACATTTCTTTTGAGGTTTTTACTCTTTGAGGTGGTAATGTTTCTTACGCCGTGATTTCCACCTAATTGCTGTAAGGATTCTGGTTGTCTGCGTTTTACAAGCTTGTCTGTTATAATAAATAAAAGTCCCAAATAGGATTACAATCAAAGTTTACAATTCACTGAATGAATAGAGGTAAGCAAACAGTGCTGGGTACGCCGGGAGTCTCTGCTCCACCAAGACGCGCACCAGTTATACACCAGTTACCTCCCTTAAGGGATATAGAGAAGCCCTCTCAGATACTTCCGTCCTGCTTCTCCTGCATGCGGCCGGAGGTCGGTCTAATTCTGGTGCTGTTGGTGGTGGAAGCTGGGGCAACGGTGGTACTGGTGGCGATACCACAGCCACCGGAGGGGGAGCCGCCGGGGGTGGATTGTTAGGATATGGAGGTGGTAGCTTATCCAACGGCTCACGTTTATCTTCTTTTTCTTTTTCATGTTCTTCTTGTTCTTCAAATTTCTTACCTGCTTTTAGTGTAAATATTGAGGCTGGAAAAGGACGTGAAGTCCTCCTGATCCATAATCCTGCATAATCACTTTCTTCCTGGCTAAAAGGTTCCTTTGAATTAACATGGATATTTAAGGCCTGGCAAATCCAGTCTTCGAAGGTTCCAAAAACAGGCCAAAAGACATGTAGTCTTAAAGGCTCCTTTGGCCGTTCTGTCACATAATACTGGACCATTTTTAATTTACTTTTTCCTTTTCTGGGGTCCCTATCATTCCAATTTCGAATCGTTATTCCTAATGGACTTTCTGGTGGTATGACTGGTAATTTGCTCCCTTTCTTCTGGTCTCTGGTCTTTGATTTTGTCTGACCCATCTAGGAATTTTACTATGGCAATTCCCATAGCCCTTGGTTACCTTAGTAAGAGTGTCTTGCAGGGGGTCGAGGACCTATCACACACCCACAAATCCTATAGGAATCCCTTCGGTCCTTCACCGGCCAAGTCCCTTGCGGGAGATTGGAACCGCGGTTAGAAGACCTCCACAATCGCTTCGGAACTAAGTTCCATCTCAGTCACACTCTTACACACACAGGCAACCGAACCCCACCCAACCGAACGGTATACACTTTAAATGCTTACGACTCCGTCATCTTCGTTCGGATCTTCACACACACAATTATGGGCAAAATATAGTGCTGCAGCTGGCAAGGGAGCTGAAAAAAAGAATCAGAAACTTTGCTTACCTTTATTCAGGTTTAAGATGCCATTAGTTCCGACCTGACTCAAACAGCAGCCACCAAATGGTGGGGGTGCCTCTCCTAGATCAAACCAGAAATCAGGAACCAAAGCCCTCCCGGACGAGAGCCCACTTGTAATAAATGACTGGGTCCCAAATAGGATTGCAATTGAAATTTACAATTTATTAAATGAATAGAGGTAAGCAAGCAGCGCTGGGTGCGCCAGGAGTCTCTGCTCCACCAAGACACACACAAGTTACATTAGGCGGCTGGTTTTTATGCTGCTAGGCTAATACATATTCATTACTACTTCTACAAAAGGCAGGGTTATTCTAATTAGTTCCCAGAATCCAAACCCTCCCACTGGTGCAGGCGTTATCAGTCTCCGGTGGTCCCTCTGGGGGACGCTCGTACTGAAGGCTCGTAGTCTTCCTCCCAGGCTTTTCTCTTGTCCATCTCCTTTGTCCATCTTGGCTGGATGGCAGACACTTGCATAGTGTCCCATGCAACAGTTGTAATAGTTAGCAGTTATTCTGAAACCCCTTTGTTCTCTTATCCTCTATTGACCGGAATTGCTGGACCATTCCTTTGCAAGATTCAAGAACTATATATATTAACCACTCTGGTTTTCTTAGACTTTTCATCATATCATGCGGCCCTAGCATTGTTCCATATTGACACGAATCAGATGAACTCATTTCACACTGTTAAGCTGTCTTATCACTGCAAGCATATCTCAATACCACCTTCCTTCCCTCTACAGGATGTAACTGCGCAAAAACAACATTTTTATTCCCACAACCTTGATCCCCTTACCCTGAAATCCTTATTCCCCTTAAACCTAACAACTCTAACCACAACCCTAACCCTTATTATCAACCCCCTAACGCTAATGACACTGACCTTAATCCAAACCCCAAACTGCCCCTAACCCCAGACAACCAACAACGAAACACACACACACAAAGATGGAAACTACAAAAAAGGCAAAACCCACGATACAGGCCCCAAATCACAAATACGCAACCAAAATGCTACAGAAAAGCCCCAGATGCAGGCCCCAAATGCTACTGCTAGGCCTCAAAAGCTCAAGATGCATCCCAAAGCAAAAATGCAGGCCCCAAACGTTACAGAAAAGCCCCCAAACCCAGGCTGCACAAGTCTACAAGCAGGCCCCAAACTGCCAACAGAAGCAGGCACCAACCACACCCAGATGCAGACCCCAACTGCCCACAAGCAGCTCCTACCCCACCACCCCCTCCCAAGAACTGGACTCCACCCAGACACTGGCCCAAGACCCGGACCCGACCCCTGCCAACCTCCCTACCCTCCCCCCGACACAGGTGTACAAGCAGCTCACAACCCGCCCCTTCAGAGACCGGTCCCACTCCCCCCACCCCCCCCAAGACACGGGATGCGGAGGTGTACAACCAACTCCCAACTCCCTCCCCCTCAAAGGGAGGCCCCAAAGACCCCCAAATGGAGGCTCCTAGAGTGAACAAACAGCTCCCAACTTCCCCAGGCACAGGCCCCCCCCCCCCCCCCCCCCAAACACAGGCCACAAAGGTGTATAAACAGCCCAGACCCCCCTCCAAGACCATGGCCCCTATAGTGTACAAGCAGCTCCCAACCACCCACAGATGCAGGCCCCAACCCTTCTCAAAAGGGAGGCACCTAGAATGCATGAGCAACTCCCAACCAGCCTAAACATAGGTCCAAAAGTGCACAAGCAGCTCCCAAGCCCCCTCAAATACAGACCCCAAAAGTGTACAAGTAGCTCCCCCCCTGAGACAGGACCCAAAGGTGTACAACCAGTTCCCAACACCCCTGAGACACAGGCCCCAACCGCCCCCCCAGACACAGCGACCCAAATTCTACAAGCAGCTCCCAACCCCTGCCAGGCAGGCCCCCTACCCTATACAAGCAGCTCCCAACCCTCCCACCCCCCCGAGGGAGGCCCCCAAGCCCCCCACAAACACAGGCCCCTACAGTGTACAGGCAGCTCCCAGCCACCCCCAGATGCTGGCCCCAAAGTTGTACAAACAGCTCCCAGCCACCCTGCAGAAACAGATTCCTACATTGTACAAGCAGTTCCCAGCCCGCTAGACACAGGCCCTGACCCCCCACACATGCAGGCCCCAAAGGTGTACAAGCAGCTCCCACCCCTCCCCCAGACGCAGGTCCCAAGCCCCCCCCCCAAACACAGGCCCCTACAACCAGCACCCAACCCCCTACCCCCGATGCCAGGCCCAAAGGTGTAGAAGCAGCTCCAAACCTCCTCCCTCAACCCAGGCTCCAACAGTGTACAAGCACCTCCCAACCAACCCTCCCCTTCCCCCCCCCCCCCCGCCCCCCGACACAGGCTCCAAAGGAATACAAAGAGCTCCCACCCCTCCCCCAGATGCAGGTCTCAACCCCCCCCCGCCCCCAGAAGCAGGCCCCAAAGGTGTAGAGTCAGCTCCCAACCCCCTCAATGCCGGCCCCAAGGGTCTACAAGCAGCTCCCCCCTTGCCCCCAGATACCGGCCCCCAGACACAGACCCCAAAAGCCTAATCACAGGCCCTGAACTCTAGAGGCAGGCTCCAAAACCCAGGACAAAGCCCCAGTGGTTCGAGACAGGGCCCAAATCCCAGACACAGGCCCCAAACGCTAAACATATGCCAAAAAAAGTATTAGTGCTGGTGCCAAATGTTACAGTGTCTGTAAAAAAAAAAAAAAGCCCAAAAGCCCGAGATGCTCAAGGCTGAGACGTAACTTGGCTTTCTGAATTACTGGAAAGCAGCTTTCATTCTCAGATAATTGTGTGCAGGCTAGATAGGATGGGGCTTCAGGCACCTCTTCACCTGAGGAAACACACTGCCATCAGGCACCGCTGTGCCAGACAAGCTTGTTCTGCTAGAACACCCTACTCAGATGCACTGTGGCATTCAAGTGAACTGCTTTCATGCAAATATAAGGACTGATGTTACAACCCACCTTGCCTGTGGCACCTGATGAACAGAAGAGTAAGCCACCGCAGCGCTTCAAAACCATCCCTGCACGTGCCGCTCCTTGTCGCTCTCTGGCCTTATCTCATATCCTTATCCACTTCTGTGGAGAGCCTGCCACGGCACCTGCAAAGCAAGACGGACACCTTTCATAGTCACCTTGTGCTACTTGGTCGTTCTGCTCCAACCCAGCTCATGACCAGCCCCTCTTCTTACACAGCTCTTCAGAGTGCAGTTTGCTCCTTTGAGCCTGTGCGAGACACCTGTGAAAGAAAAAGAAACGCATAGGCCGATGCAGCATCCAAAGACACAGCACAACTAGGTAAGTTACTCTCATCTGCTCCCTTACCTCTGCCGCTTACCAGCCCCCGAGGCAGATGCTTCAATCTACCCTCTTCAAACAGCTACAACACCTCTAAAAGACAAAGAGGGGATGCTTAGAGGAACAGTGAGACCTACAACACAACAACTGCTACATCTGTTCCTCACTCACCTTGCCAGAGGCAGCTCTGCGTGTGACGTCCCAGGTTGTACACTGCGTTACCTAACCCTTACCGTAACCCTTACCCTAACCCTTCTCACCCTTACCATTACCCAAATCCTTACCTTTACTTTTTCCTTACCCTTACTCTTTCCTTTAACCATAACCTTACCCTTACCCTATACCTTACTCCAACCCTTCCCCTTACCTTCCCCTTCCCCTTCCCCTTCCCCTTAACCTAACCCTAAACCTTAAACCTTACCGTAAAGCTTACCCTTTCTGCTACACTTACCCTTAGCCTAAATCTAAACCTTACACTTACCCTTAGCCTAACCCTCACCCTTACCATTACCCATACCCTTATTCTTACTCTTATCCTAACCCTTACTTTTACACTTACGGTTACCATTAACCTTACCCTTACCCTAACACTTAACCTTAACCTAACCCTTACCCTAAACCTTACACTTACTCTTAACATTAACCTTACCCTTAACCTTTAGCTAATACTTAATCTTACGTTTTTCTCACCCTAACCCTATAATTAACCATAACCATTACCCTAACACTTAACCTTACCCTTACAATAAGCCACACAACAACACTTAAATGTACACTTACGCTTAAACTTGCCCTAGCAATTACTCGTACAATTAAAATATTAATTAATTAAATTAAAAAATTTTAATTTAAAATAAATTGAATTAAAAAATTTAAATACCCTCATCCTTATACCTTATCCTTAACCCTCACCCTTATCATTACCAATACCCTTACTCTTACACTTATTCTTATACATACAACTTACCCGTTTCCTAACACTTAACCCTAACCTAACTCTAACCCTAAACCTTACCTGAACCCTTTCCAGTACCATTACATTAACCCTTACCCTTAACCTAAACCTTACACTTGCTCTTAACCTTAACCTAATAGTTACCTTTACGTTTTCCTCACACTAACCCTAAAATTAACCCTAACCAGTTACCCCTAACCTAACCCTTACTCTAACACTTACAGTGACCCGTACACTTAAACATACCCTTACACTTACTCTTACCCTAACCCTTACCCTTATCATAACCCATACTCTAACACATACTTCCACCCGTACCCTTACGCTTTCCGTTACCCTAACTCTTACTCTTACCCTTACCCTTACCCTTACCCTTACTCTTACCCTATCCCTTACCCAATCCCTTACCCTATCCCTTACCCTTAACCTAACCCTAAACCTTACCCTTATCCTAACACTTACCCTTACCGTAAACCTTACCCTTTCTGCTACACTTACCCTTAGCCTAAATCTAAACCTTACACTTAACCTTAGCCTAACCCTCACCCTTACCATTACCCATACCCTTATTCTTACTCTTACCCTAACCCTTACCTTTACACTTACGGTTACCATTAACCTTACCCTTACCCTAACACTTATCCTTAACCTAACCCTTACCCTAAACCTTACCCCAACCCTTACCCTGACCCTTACATTAACCCTAACCCTTACCCTAAACCTTACACTTACTCTTAACCTTAACCTTAGCTGTAACCTAATACTTACCCTTACGTTTCCCTCACCCTAACCCTAAAATTAACCCTAACCATTACCCTAACACTTAACCTTACCCTAAACCTAAAATTACTCGTACAATTACCCTTACGCTTACCCTTACCCTTAACCTAAGCCTAAACCATACAGTAAACCTTACCCTTTCTGCTACACTTACCCTTAGCCTAAATCTAAACCTTACACTTACCCTTAGCCTAATCTTTACCCTTAAACTAACCCTAACCCTAAACCTTATCCCAGCCCTTACCCTGACCCTTACATTAACCCTAACCCTTACCCTTAAACTTACACTTACTCTTAACCTTAACCTTACCCTTAACCATTACCCTAACACTTACCCTTACCCTAACCCTAAACGTAACTCTAACCCTTACTCTAAACCTTACCCTGACCCATAACCTTACACTTACCCTTACCCTTACCATGACCCATACCCTAACACGTACTTGTAGCCTTAACCTTACGATTCCCCTTACCCTTACCTTTACTGTCTCTGTTAGCCTTACACTTACACTTAACATAAACCTTAACCTTAACCTAACCCTTATCATAAGCCATACAACAACACTTACATGTAAATTTACGCTTGACTTACCCTAGCAATTACTCGTACAATTACCCTTAACCTTACTATTTAGCTAACCCTAAACCTTACCCTTATGAAAGCACTTACCCTTATCCTAAACCTTACCCTTTCTGCTGCACTTACCGTTTGCCTAATTCTAAATCTTACCCTAACCCTCACCCTTACCTAAATCTAACCATTACCCTAAGCCTCACCCTTACCCTTACCATTATACTTACTTTTACCCTTAACCTAAACCTTACCCCAACCGTTACCCTGACCCTTACATTAACCCTAAACCTTACCCTTACCCTAACCCTAACCCTGACCCTGACCCTGACCCTGACCCTAACCCTAACCCTAACCCTAACCCTAACCCTAACCCTTACTCTAAACCTAACCCTTAACCTAAACCTTACACTTAATCTTATCTTTAACCTTACCCTTAAACTAATACATACCCTTACGTTTCCCTCATCATAACCCTAAAATTAACCGTAACCATTACCCTAACACTTATACTTAGCTAACCCTAAACCTTACTCTAACTTTTACCCTGAGCCAGAACCTTAGACTTGCCCTTCCCCTTCCCCTTACTAATACCGTTACCATAACCCTTACCCTTACACTTACAGTTACCATTAACCTTACCCTTACCCTAACACTTACCCTTACCCTATCCCTTACACTTATCTTATCCATACAAATTACGCTTTCCCTAACACTTAACCTTAACCTAACCCTAACCCTAAACCTTACCTGAACCCTTACTCTGACCCTTACATTAACCCTTACCCTAAAACTTACACTTACCCTTAACCTTACCCTAAACCTTAACCTAATACTTACCCTTACTTTTCCCTCACCCTAACCCTAAAATTAACCCTAACCATTACCCCAACACTTACCCTTACCCTAACCCTTACCCTTACCATAACCCATACTCTAACACATACTTCTACCCGTACCCGTACCCTTACGGTAACTCTTACCCTTACCGTAACCCTTACCCTTACGGTTACCGTTACCGTGGCCCTTACCCTTACCCTTACCCTTACCCTTACCCTTACCCTTACCCTTACCCTAACCGTAAACCTTACCCTTATCCTAACACTTACCCTTACCGTAAACCTTACCCTTTCTGCTACACTTACCCTTAGCCTAAATCTAAACCTTACACTTACCCTTAGCCTAACCCTCACCCTTACCCTTACCCATACCCTTATTCTTACCCTTTCCCGAACCCTTACCTTTACACTTACGGTTACCATTAACCTTACCCTTACCCTAACACTTATCCTTAACCTAACCCTTACCCCAACCCTTACCCTGACCCTTACATTAACCCTAACCCTTACCCTAAACCTTACACTTACTCCTAACCTTAACCTTACCCTTAACATTAACCTAATACTTACGCATACGTTTTCCTGACTTTAACCCTAAAACTAACCCTAACCATTACCCTAACACTTAACCTTACCCTAACCCTAACCCTAACCCTTACTCTAACCCTTACCCTGACCTGTACCCTTACACTTACCCTTACCCTTATACTCACCCTAATTCTTACCCATACCATAACCCATACCCTAACACATATTTGTACCCTTAACCTTACCGTTACCCTTAACCTTACCCTTACCCTTACTCTATCCGTTACACTTACGCTTACCCTTAATATAAACCTTACCCTTGACCTTACCCTTACCATAAGCCATACAACAACACTTACATGTACACTTACATGTACACTTACGCTTACACTTACCCTAGGAATTCCTCGTACAATTACCCTTACCCTTACCCTTAACCGAAGCCGAAACATTAAACCTTACAGTAAACCTTACCCTTTCTGCTACACTTACCCTTAGCCTAACCCTCACCCTTACCCTTACCCATACTCTTATTCTTACCCTTACCCTAACCCTTACCTTTACACTTACGGTTACCATTAACCTTACCCTTACCCTAACACTTATCCTTAACCTAACCCTTACCCCAACCCTTACCCTGACCCTTACATTAACCCTAACCCTTACCCTAAATCTTACACTTACTCTTAACCTTAACCTTAGCTGTAATCTAATACTTACCCTTACGTTTCCCTCACCCTAACCCTAAAATTAACCCTAACCATTACCCTAACACTTACCCTTACCCTAACCCTTACTGTAACCCTTACAATGAACCATACGCTTACACATACCCTTACCCTTACTCTTACTCTACCCTTACCCTTACCATAGCCCATACTCTAACACATACTTCTACCCTTAACCTTACTGTTACCCTTACCCTTACTCTATTTGTTACTCTTACGCTTATCCTTAACATAAAACTTACTCTTAACCTTACCCTTACCATAAGACATAGAACAACACTTACATGTTCACTTACGTTTCCACTTACCCTGGCAACTACTCGTACAATTAACCTTACCCTTACCCTTACCAAACCATTACCCTTACCCTTAACCTAATCCTCAACCTTACACTTATCCTAGCACTTACCCTTACCGTAATCCTTACCCTTTCTGCTACACTTACTCTTTGCCTAATTCTAAACCTTACCCTACACTCACCCTTACCCTTATCATAATGCTTACATTAACCCTTAACCTAAACCTTACCCCAACCCTTACCCTGACCCTTACATTAACGCTAACCCTTACCCTAAACCTTACACTTACTCTTAACCTTAACTTTACTCTTAACATTAACCTAATACTTACGCATATGTTTTCCTGACTTTAACCCTTAAATTTACCCTAACCATTACCCTAACACTTAACCTTAACCTAACCCTAAAATTACTCGTACAATTACCCTTACCCTTACCCTTAACCTAAGCTTAAACCTTACAGTAAACCTTACCCTTTCTGCTACACTTACCCTTAGCCTAAATCTAAACCTTACACTTACCCCTACTGTAACCCTCACCCTTATCATTACCAATACCCTTACTCTTACCCTTACCCTAACCCTTCTCCTTACACTTACTGTTACCTTTAACATTACCCTTACCCTAACACTTACACTTATCCTTATCCATGCCCTTACCCTTACCCTAATCCTTAACCTTAACCTAACCCTAACCCTAAACCTTACCCCAGCCCTTACCCTGACCCTTACATTAACCCTAACCCTTACCCTAAAACTTACACTTACTCTTAACCGTAACCTTACCCTTAACATTAACCTAATACTTACCCTTACGTTTCCCTCACCCTAACCCTAAAATTAACCCTAACCATTACCCTAACACTTACCCTTACCCTAACCCTAACCGTAACTCTAACCCTTACTGTAACCCTTACCCTGACCCGTACCCTTACACTTACCCTTACCCTAAGCCTTTCCCTTAGCATAACCCATACCCTAACACGTACTTGTAGCCTTAACCTAACCGTTCCCCTTACCCTTACCCTTACCTTTACTGTCTCCGTTACCCTTACACTTACACTTAACATAAACCTTAACCTTAACCTAACCCTTATCATAAGCCATACAACAACACTTACATGTGCACTTACGCTTGCACTTACCCTAGCAATTACTCGTACAATTACCCTTAACCTTACTATTAAGCTAACCCTAAACCTTACCCTTATCCTAACACTTACCCTTATCCTAAACCTTACCCTTTCTGCTACACTTACCCTTTGCCTAATTCTAAATCTTACCCTAACCCTCACCCTTACCTAAATCTAACCATTACCCTAACCTTCACTCTTACCCTTACCATTATACTTACTTTTACCCTTAACCTAAACCTTACCCCAACCCTTACCCTGACCCTTACATTATCCCTAACCCTTATCCTAACCCTAACCCTAACCCTAACCCTAACCCTAACCCTAACCCTAACCCTAACCCTAACCCTAACCCTAACCCTAACCCTTACTCTAACCTTAACCCTTAACCTAAACCTTACACTTAATCTTAACTTTAACCTTACCCTTAAACTAATACATACCCTTACGTTTCCCTCATCATAACCCTAAAATTAACCGTAACCATTACCCTAACACTTATCCTTACCGAACCCTAACCCTAACCCTTACTCTAACTTTTACCTTGACCCGGACCCTTAGACTTCCCCTTCCCCTTCCCCTTGCCCTTCCCCTTACTCTTACCCTTACCCTAACACTTACCCTTACCCTATCCCTTACACTTATCCTTATCCATACAACTTACGCTTACCCTAACACTTAACCTTAACCTAACCCTAACCCTAAACCTTACCTGAACCCTTACCCTGACCCTTACATTAACCCTTACCCTAAAACTTACACTTAACCTTAACCTTACCCTTAACCTTAACCTAATACTTACCCTTACGTTTCCCGCACCCTAACCCTAAAATTAACTCTAACCATTACTCCAACACTTACCCTTACCCTAACCCTTACCCTTACCATAACCCATACTCTAACACATACCTCTACCCGTACCCGTACCCTTACGGTAACCCTTACCCTTACCGTAACACTTACCCTTACTGTTACCGTTACCGTTGCCCTTACCCTTACCCTTACCCTTACCCTTACTCTTACCCTTACCCTATACCTTACCCTTAACCTAACCTTAAAGCTTACCCTTATCCTAACACTTACCCTTACCGTAAACCTTACCCTTTCTGCTACACTTACCCTTAGCGTAAATCTAAACCTTACACTTACCCTTAGCCTAACCCTCACCCTTACCATTACCCATACCCTTATTCTTACCCTTTCCCGAACCCTTACCTTTACACTTACGGTTACCATTAACCTTACCCTTACCCTAACACTTATCCTTAACCTAACCCTTACCCCAACCCTTACCCTGACCCTTACATTAACCCTAACCCTTACCCTAAACCTTACACTTACTCTTAACCTTAACCTTACCCTTAACATTAACCTAATACTTACGCATACGTTTTCCTGACTTTAACCCTAAAACTAACCCTAACCATTACCCTAACACTTAACCTTACCCTAACCCTAACCCTAACCCTTACCCTGACCTGTACCCTTACACTTACCCTTACCCTTATACTCACCCTAATTCTTACCCATACCATAACCCATACCCTAACACATATTTGTACCCTTAACCTTACCGTTACCCTTAACCTTACCCTTACCCTTACTCTATCCCTTACCCTTACGCTTACCCTTAACATAAACCTTACCCTTGACCTTACCATACCATAAGCCATACAACAACACTTACATGTACACTTACGCTTACACTTACCCTAGCAATTACTCGTACAATTACCCTTACTCTTACCCTTACCCTTGACCTAAGCCGAAACCTTAAACCTTACAGTAAACCTTACCCTTTCTGCTACACTTACCCTTAGCCTAAATCTAAACTTTACACTTACCCTTACCTTAACCCTATACTTACCCTTACGTTTCCCTCACCCTAACCCTAAAATTAACCCTAACCGTTATTCTAACACTTACCCTTACCCTAACCCTAACCCTTACTCTTACCCTTACCCTGACCCATACCCTTACACTCACCCTTACCCTTACATTACCCTAACTCTTACCCATACCATAACCCATACCCTAACACATATTTTTACCCTTAACCTTACCGTTACCCTTAACCTTACCCTTACCCTTACTCTATCCCTTACCCTTACGCTTACCCTTAACATAAACCTTACCATTAATCTTACTCTTACGCTAACCCTTACCCTTACCCTTATCCTTTTCCATACCCTTAACCTTACACCAACCCTTCCCCTTAAGCTGAACCTAACCCTAAACCTTACCCCAAACCTTTCCCTGAACTTTACCCCTTCCCTGAAGCCTTACCCTTAACCTAAACCTTACACTTAATCTTAACCTTAACCTTACACTTAACCTTAAGCTAGTACTTAACCTTACATTTTTCTCACCCTAATCCTAAAATTAACCCTAACCATTACCCTAACACTTAACCGTTACACTTACCCTTATTCTATCCATTACTCTTACGCTTTCCCTTAACATAAACCTTACCCTTACCATAAGCCATACAACAACACTTACATGTACACTTACGCTTACACTTACCCTAGCAATTACTCGTACAATTACCCTTAACCTAACCATAAACATTAAGGATAAGCTTAAGGGTCACCCTTAAGGTTACCGTTATCCTAACACTTACACTTAAGTTGAGGATAAGGGTTAGAGTAAGGGTAAGTGTTAGGGTAATGGTTAGGCTGATTTTAGGTTTAGGGTGAGGGAAACGGAAGGGTAAGTATTAGGTGAAGTTTAAGGATAAGGTTAAGAGTTATGGTAAGGGTTAGGTTTAATGTAAGGGTAAGGGTTTGGGAAACGTTTAGGATAAGGGTAAGAGAAGGGATAATGGTAAGGGTAAGGATGATGTTTAGTGTAAGGGTTAGATTTAGTTAAGGGTAAGGGTTAGTGTAAGTTTAAGAGTAAGGGTAAGTGTAAGGGTATGTGTAAAAGTACGGGTCATTGTAAGGGTTTGAGTAAGGGTTAGGGTAAGGGTAAGTGTTAGGGTAATGGTTACGGTTAATTTTAGGGTTAGGGTGAGGGAAACGTAAGAGTAAGTATTAGGTTACAGCTAAGTTTAAGGTTAAGAGTAAGTGTAAGGTTTCGTGTAAGGATTAGGGTTAATGTAAGGGTCAAGGTAAGGGTTGGGGTAAAGGTTTAGGTAAAGGGTAAAAATATGTATATTGTAAGGGTGAGGGGTTAGGGTAATGGTTAGATTTTAGTTAGATTTAGGTAAGGGTGAGGGTTCAGGTAAGGTTTAGAATTAGGCAAAGGGTAATTGTAGCAGAAAGGGTAAGGTTTAGGATAAGGGTAAGTGTTAGGATAAGGGTAAGGTTTAGGGTTAGCTTAATAGTAAGGTTAAGGGTAATTGTACGAGTAATTGCTAGGGTAAGTGCAAGCGTAAGTGCACATGTAAGTGTTGTTGTATGGGTTATGATAAGGGTAAGGTCAAGGGTAAGGTTTATGTTAAGGGTAAGCGTAAGGGTAACGGATAGTGTAAGGGTGAGGGTAAGGTTAAGGGTAACGGTAAGGTTAAGGGTACAAATATGTGTTAGGGTATGGGTAAGAATTAGGGTGAGTATAAGGGTAAGGGTAAGTGTAAGGGTACAGGTCAGGGTAAGGGTAAGAGAAAGGGTTAGGGTTAGGGTTAAGGTAAGGTTAAGTGTTAGGGTAATGGTTAGGGTTAGTTTTAGGGTTAAAGTCAGGAAAACGTATGCATAAGTATTAGGTTAATGTTAAGGGTAAGGTTAAGGTTAAGAGTAAGTGTAAGGTTTAGGGTAAGGGTTAGGGTTAATTTAAGGGTCAGGGTAAGGGTTGCGGTAAGGGTTAGGGTAAGGGTTAGGTTAAGGATAAGTGTTAGGGTAAGGGTAAGGTTAATGGTAACCGTAAGTGTAAAGGTAAGGGTTAGGGAAAGGGTAAGAATAAGGGTATGGGTAAGGGTAAGGGTGAGGGTTAGGCTAAGGGTAAGTGTAAGGTTTAGATTTAGGCTAAGGGTAAGTGTAGCAGAAAGGGTAAGGTTTACGGTAAGGGTAAGTGTTAGGATAAGGGTAAGGTTTAGGGTTAGGGTAAGGGTAAGGGTAAGGGTAAGGGTAAGGGTAAGGGTAAGGGTAAGGGTAAGGGTAAGGGTAAGGGTAAGGGTAAGGTAAGGGTAAGGGTAAGGGTAAGGGCCACGGTAACGGTAACGGTAAGTGTAAGGGTTACGATAAGTGTAAGGGTTACCGTAAGGGTAAGGGTTACCGTAAGGGTACGGGTACGGGTAGAAGTATGTGTTAGAGTATGGGTTATGGTAAGGGTAAGGGTTAGGGTAAGGGTAAGTGTTGGGGTAATGGTTAGGGTTAATTTTAGGGTTAGGGTGAGGGAAAAGTAAGGGTAAGTATTAGGTTAAGGTTAAGGGTAAGGTTAAGGTTAAGTGTAAGTTTTAGGGTAAGGGTTAATGTAAGGGTCAGGGTAAGGGTTCAGGTAAGGTTTAGGGTTAGGGTTAGGTTAAGGTTAAGTGTTAGGGTAAGCGGAAGTTGTATGGATAAGGATAAGTGTAAGGGATAGGGTAAGGGTAAGTGTTAGGGTAAGGGTAAGGTTAATGGTAACCGTAAGTGTAAGGGTAAGGGTTAGGGTAACGGTATTAGTAAGGGGAAGGGGTAGGGGAAGTCTAAGGTTCTGGCTCAGGGTAAAAGTTAGAGTAAGGGTTAGGGTTAGGTAAGGATAAGTGTTAGGGTAATGGTTACGGTTAATTTTAGGGTTATGATGAGGGAAACGTAAGGGTATGTATTAGTTTAAGGGTAAGGTTAAAGATAAGATTAAGTTTAAGGTTTAGGATAAGGCTTAGGGTTAGAGTAAGGGTTTGGGTTAGGGTTAGGGTTAGGGTTAGGGTTAGGATAAGGGTTAGGGATAATGTAAGGGTCAGGATAAGGGTTGGGGTAAGGGTTAGGGTTAGGGTTTGGGTAAGGGTTACGATACACCCTTATTCCCATGCTGTGGCAGATGGGTGCATACCCAACAGTTCGTCTTATTAGTTACTTGAGAAATTGTTTGTATTAAGGTCAGGTGTAAGTTCTCATCCCAAGTTGCCCACCCCAAATCCGAGAACCGCACCCCTGCAATCATTAGGATCTGGAAAACCGTAATTTTGTTGGTCCAATTGGAGTGGTGGTCCATATCCTCGCCGGGGCCTTCTTCACCCTTGAATTGTGGATCCAAGCTGCTTGCTTCTTAATCTTAATGGCGGTGTGTGTTGTCAGTAATACTTGGTATGCTCCCATCCACTTTCCTTCCATTTTTCCTGCACGGGTTGTCCTGAAAAAGTCTTTATATATATATAATCCCCGAGCATAAAGGGGTGGATTGGTTGATCCAACCCTCTAGCCCTGGTCCCTAAAACAAATGTATGTACTTTATTTAATTGTTTCTGAAGTTCAGTTATATAAGCATATAAATATTCTGATCCTAACTGCGTTAGGTCCTCTCCACTAAATAGAAATTGCTATGGCCTTCCATATAAGATTTTGAAGGGACTCAAATTTCCTTTTATTCTAGGTTTAACTCTAATTCCAAGTAATGCTAAAGGGAGGGATTGAGGCCATGACAAATCAGCTTCTTATCCAATTTTAGCTATTTATTGTTTAATTAAATGGTTCATTTTTTCTACCTGTCCACTTGCCTGTGGTCTATAAGGAGTATGCAGTTGCCAATCTATCTTTAGAATCTTACTTATCTGTTCTACCACTTGTGCACAAAAATGTGAAACTCTATCAGAAGACATTGCTACTAGAATCCCAAAGCATGGTATTATTTCATTGAACAAGACTTTAACCACTTCTCTTGCTTTGTTTGTTCGACAGGGAAAGGCTTCAGGCCTTCCTGAAAACGTGTCAGTCAGAACCAGTAAATAATGATACCCCCCTTTTCTAGGGAGTTCTGAAAAATCAATTTGCCACTGTTGCCCCGAATAATTTCCTTTACCGATTATTCCAAATTTTATTCTATCCTTGGTATTGTGTAAGCAAATGCTACATTGTTGAGTTACTTGTTTTATCATATCGTCCCACTAATGTCTGACTCAGGCTCTTATGCAGTGTGCCAGCTCCCCAATGCGTTTTATTGTGTTCTGTAAGAACTATGGGCCATGTCAAACTAGAGGGTATTACTATGGGGTTATCTTTTAAATATACTCATCCATCTGGTTTCATTTTACCTTTCAAATCTTCAATTAATTTTAAGTCTTCTTTTGTATAATTTGGATATAGTTTGGATTTTACCGTCTGGTATCAAAGACAATGCCTTCACCTCAGTTATTTCAGCTGCCTGCTTAGCCTCTGCCAATCGATTTTCCAATTTCAAAATCGGTGTTCCCCTTTTGGTGTCCCTGACAATGCATGATAGCTACCTTTTCTGGTTGTTTTACAGCCTCTAACAATTTTAAAATTTCTTCAGCATACTTTGTGTTTTCACTGAGCGGTCAGCAATCCATGTTCTTTCCAAATTGCTCCATGAGCATGTACCACGCCGAATGTATATTTAGAATCTGTCCAAATATTTACCCTTTTTCCCGCTGCCAGTTCCAATGCTCTCGTGAGAGCAACTATCTCCGCCTTTTGAGCTGATGTTCCAGGGGGTAAAGGCTTAGACTCGATTACCTGCCGAGTAGTTGTTATAGCATATCCAGCTTTACGTTGTCTTTGCGTAACAAAACTGCTCCCATCCGTGAACCAAGTGTCTTCCGCATCTTCCATGGGCTCCTCCTTAAGGTCTGGTCGGCTGGAATACACAGTCTCTAGAGTTTCTAAACAATCGTGAATCACAGCTTGTGCCGGAGCATCACTAAGAAAAGAGGCTAGATTCACAATATGAATTATCACAATTTCCACGTCGTCCTGTTCTACCAATATTGCTTGATATTTCAAAATCATCAATTCTTGTTTAAGTTGTTTAAAGACTTTTTGTGCTTCTCCAGTCCAGACTAACTTTGACTGGTTAATCTTTATCAATTCACATAGAGGCTTTACCAATAGTCCATAATTATAAATCCAAAGGCGACACCAACCTGTCATTCCTAAAAAGCTTTGTAGCTCCTTTACCATTTGAGGTTCTGGAGTCCGGCAAATGACTTCCTTATGTTCAGTTCCTAGTTCTCGTTGTCCTTCCGAAATGTCAAATCCCAGATAGGTCACACTTTGTTGAGCCAGCTGGACTTTCTGTCAAGAGACTTGATATCCATTTAAACCCAGAAAATTAAGACGACTTATAGTCCATTGAATACAACTCCCTTTAGTCTCGGTAGCTATTAAGAGATCATCTACATATTGTAACAAAGCACCTTCAGTGTCCGGAGGTATCCATGTTTCGAGTTCCCTTGCTAATTAGTTTCCAAAAATAGTGGGGCTATTCTTGAATCCTTGAGGTAGTAATGTCCACGTAAGCTGCGTCTTTCTGCCTGAATCGGGATTTTCCCATTCAAAGGCGAATAGGTTTTGGCTTTCTGTGGCTAAGCCTAGGCAGAAGAAGGCATCTTTTAAATCCAGTACGGTAAACCAGACTTGACTATTCTTTAATTTAGTCAGCAAAGTATAAGGGTTTGCCACTACTGGATGTATATCCTCAGTGATTTTATTTATGGCCCTCAAATCCTGAACTAGCCTATAGCTTTTTCATCTGCCTTTTTAATTGGCAATATGGGTGCATTGTATTCTGATTCGCATTCAATCAATAATCCATACTGTAAAAATTGATCAATTATCTCTTTAATTCCTTTCCTATCTTCTATCCTCAAAGGATATTACTTAACCTTAACGGGTTTCTCTCCTGGCTTTAATTTAATAATCATTAAGGTCACATTTTTAGCTCTTCCAGGGACTTCGGTAGCCCAAACTCCCGGACATACTTGATCTGTGATCTCTAAAGGTATTTCACTTTTAGGGTCAGTTTGTATTAGTGCCAAGCTTAACACATTTATTAGTTGTTCTTCTCCTGTTCTTAATTCCATTTTCCCTTTTTCAAAGACAATTTCTGCTCCTACTTGCTCTAATGAATCTCTACCTAAGAGTGCCCATGAGGAGCTAGGCATAGATAAAAATCTGTGTATGCCCCATTGTTTCCCTAACTTGTACTTCAAAGGTTCACAAAAATAAGCCTTTTCGGTTACACCTTGTCCTGGTTTCAGTTAGAACAGAGTTAATTTTCTTCCTAGTAGCTGGGAGAATGCTATGTTTTGGCTTAGGATGAGAAGAGTGCTGATAACACCCCGATGTTTTAATTGTTGCAGAGCAATGCTTATAGCAAGCCAAGGACATCTCAGCTTCTTGCTCTGTCCTGCCAACAGGCAGGCTGGGGGTGCAGTAAGAGCTGGGAGGGGACAGACCCAGGACAGGTGACCCAAACTAGCCAAAGGGGTATTCCATAGCATCTGACGTCAGGCTAAACAATACATAGGGGTGGCTAGCCAGGGGGAGAGGGCCGGACTGCTCGGGGTTAGGCTGGGCATCGGTCAGCGGGTGGTGAGCAATTGCATTGTGCATCACTTGTTTGTACACATTATTAGTAGTGGTACTATTATCATCATTGTATTATTATTATAATTATAATTATAATTATAATAATAATAATAATAATAATAATTATTATTATTATTATTATTATTATTTTGTCTTATTAAACTGTCTTTATCTCAACTCACAGGCTTCACTTTCCATTTCTCTCCCCCGTCCCAGAGAGGGAGGGGGAGGGTGAGCGAACAGCTGCGTGGTGTTTAGCTGCCGGCCGGGTTAAACCACGACACACCTTTTACCCTAACATAATAATTCTGTGAAGGCATTAATGCTTGATTTAGAACTGAATACGTTGCCCCATAGCAATAAGAAATTTCACTTCCATTCCTCCCCTAGCTTCATTATAACCAGTGGAGGATCCGCTAGGGTAGATTCCCCAGGTCCCCGTTATTCCTGTTGAAATCAGGGGTTGATTACCCTAGGAAAAGGCTAGTCAATTTGTCCTCCAAAGCCAGGTCCAAACCGTTTTGTTTTATTTATTTATTTATTTATTTATTTATTTTCATTACATTTCAGAGTTGGTCCAAAAATTCCATAGGGCTTTCTTTTAGACCTTGTTGGAAGCATATTCTCAATTCCCAATTCATCCAGGTTTTAGTATTTACTTAACCGTTCATAATTTTCAGGATGATTCGGGTCTTAGTGGGGGTCGGTCAGGGGAATGCAATTGTCCACAGTTCCCTGAACGGTCCCATCAGCAATCTGAGCTCGCACATGAACTCAGGTTGTTTTAAGAGTGTACCTCTTTTCTGTTTCTGTGACAACTCTCTCGGACCGATCATGGTCCCTTTGCCCAAAAGGGCTAACACCCCTGATTTTAAGATCTCTGCCTCGGGCAGAGGCAGAACTATTAACATTCCTACATCCTCTTTCCCTGCTCATTCAACTTCAAACACCTTTAACACTTTCAACAACCCTTTTAACACTTCCTTTATCTTTCTCCAGCCTGTACTTCTCTAATGCCAACATCAAAGGTTCAGTCAGGGGCCAACTTAATTCCCTACCTTTTCCCACCAAGATGCTGAAACATCAGTATACAACATTTCATCCTGTTCTGCTTCTCAAAAAACAACATTAACTGTAGCAAAATATTATAGTTTAAAGTTCCATTTAGGGGCCACTTTTCTCCACATTCCAGCTTATAAAGCGGCCACCACTGATTACGATATTTTATCAATGTTTTCCTGTTCACACTTCCACCGGCAGATCCTCCAATATCCTTCCAGTGACTTAAAACACATCCTAACACACTTTTCTTTAAAATTTCACTGCTTGTTTGCCCCCCCAGTTTCCAGTTTACACTTTCAGAATACACATGTTACTTACAAAAGCGTATCACAAAACGTATCACTCACAAAAATACGGGCACGCAATATCTTTCAGTAGCGATGTCACAAAACTACTATTACCAGCAATATTGCCAAAATCACAGTAACAATAGTCAGAGTCAAATTCCACATGCGATAAGTCAGAAAACCGAACTGTGTAACACCGTAACGATATCTTTCTTATAACAATGCCACGAACCTACTATTACCACCAGGAAAATAGCCAAAATCGCAGTAACAAGAACCAGAGTTAAATACCATACTCCATGAGTCAGAAAACCGAAATAGACAACACAATTCCAGATGGACCTTAAAGCGAGCTCCTTCCTTAAGGTCCCCAAACATGTACTTATGGTGCTAACCACAAAGTATATACCAAACACTGCCTCGCAGAAGATCACCTTCTGACTTACAGACAGTTCCAGATGACCGGTCTACCAGAAAAACAAACCAGAATAAAGAATATACTCACTTACAATGATGGGGTCCTTGTCTGCCTCCGCAGTGATCCGGTGAGTCGAGGAGTCCCTCCGGGAAATCCCGGGGGTACCCTAGGGAGTCCTGTTCCCAGCAGGTCCTGCAGTCCGGCAGAGAGGTTGTCCCATCTGGGTCGCCAAATTGATTCAAAGATCGAAGCCAAAATTCCTTTAAGTGGTATATTCTTTATTGCAGCGCTGGATGCACGGGGGATCTCTCCACCTATCGTGCATACCCAAAGCAGAAAGCAGTCTTGAATTTATACAATCAATCTATCAATATTCTACAAGCACCTATACATATGCATTACCTATCCCCGCCTTCCCTCGCTTCTCATGCTAATTAGCCTTTTGGCACCTTGCGCCTGCGCAGAGCCTTCCAAGAATTGTGGGCAGGGGTCTTTGGGACGTGGGCAGGGGTCTTTGGGAGGAAGACCCCGAGTCTTCCTCACAGTGTACTTTTCACCTTTGGTCAGGAATCTGCTGAATTGGCATGTTTCTTAATTGCAAGAGCTGGTTGTTGCCAATTCTCCCGTTTGTTGTATCTTTATAATGAATTCCAATGTCCAGTTTCGAGACTTACAGTCCTTACATTCGTTTCTCTGTCCGCCTGCCGCTTCCTTATCATGAGTTCCAGTGTCTTGTTTCGAGATATACAGTCCTTGTCTGGGGATTGTCCTTGCCTCCGCAATACCTCCTTAATCAATCCCCCCTTTTCTTTTCCCATGCAAATTCTTTTGCATCAGATACTTTCATTATTTACAGTAACACAACAAAGCAGGCATCTAAACAACATGCACACAAATATTCCTAACACTACTAATACGATTAGAGCAATGAATACTTGTTTCAACCATTGGAAATTGGGCAACCAGGAGGTTAACTTATTCCATAGTTCACTAAAACTCCATGAAAGATCATCTTTACTGATCTCATGTAGGATCCTGGTCTGCTTCCATATTTCTTCCAGGTCGGTAGAGATCCTTCCACTCTGATCTACATACATACAACAACTTGTGTTTATTACTGTACAGACTCCCCCTTGAGTGGCCAGTAACAAGTCTAGGGCCGTCCGATTTTGTAACACTACCTGTGATAAACTAGATATCTCTTCTTGTTGAGCCTTTATAGCATCCAGAATTTTGTTTTCTAACTTCTCTATAATTGCAGAAATATTAACTATTGCCTTTTCCAATTCACTCACTCCTAACCATGGGATAAACCATCGCACAAAACTATGAAAAGGGGTGTGTCTCTCTACCAATGGATTGTTAATTTTTCATCTGATTCTCCGGATATGATTTCTCAAGTAACCTCGAGGCACTACATCATGTACTGTCATATTGGGGACTACCGCTCCAAGAGTGCAAGTTCCCTTCCAATTCTCAGGCAAGACCTTACGGGCTGTATCATTGCATAGCCAATACCACCCTTTTCCTTCTGGAACCGTCCAGCTGGTTGAATTTGCCCAGCCGCTAGTCGTACTAATATCAATTGTTCAATTACAAGATGTCTGATTTCCCACATAAGTAGTATCCGTATTTATACAATGCTGTTTTCCTATACCCTTAGGCGGGTTACACCTTTGTACACATACATAATAGGATTCTAACGGCATGAAGCTACTCACTTCTAGTTCCAAAACTGCTTAATATTTTCGACCCCAAGACGTGTTTTCCCACAAAATAGTCCAAGATAAGTTTGCAGGCAAGGGAATCCCAATTAACGATACACCCTTATTCCCATGCTGTGGCAGATGGGTGCATACCCAACAGTTCGTCTTCTTAGTTACTTGAGAAATTGTTTGTATTAAGGTCAGGTGTAAGTTCTCATCCCAAGTTGCCCACCCCAAATCCGAGAACCGCACCCCTGCAATCATTAGGATCTGGAAAACCGTAATTTTGTTGGTCCAATTGGAGTGGTGGTCCATATCCTCGCCGGGGCCTTCTTCACCCTTGAATTGTGGATCCAAGCTGCTTGCTTCTTAATCTTAATGGCGGTGTGTGTTGTCAGTAATACTTGGTATGCTCCCATCCACTTTCCTTCCATTTTTCCTGCACGGGTTGTCCTGAAAAAGTCTTTATATATATATAATCCCCGAGCTTAAAGGGGTGGATTGGTTGATCCAACCCTCTAGCCCTGGTCCCTAAAACAAATGTATGTACTTTATTTAATTGTTTCTGAAGTTCAGTTATATAAGCATATAAATATTCTGATCCTAACTGCGTTAGGTCCTCTCCACTAAATAGAAATTGCTATGGCCTTCCATATAAGATTTTGAAGGGACTCAAATTTCCTTTTATTCTAGGTTTAACTCTAATTCCAAGTAATGCTAAAGGGAGGGATTGAGGCCATGACAAATTAGCTTCTTATCCAATTTTAGCTATTTATTGTTTAATTAAATGGTTCATTTTTTCTACCTGTCCACTTGCCTGTGGTCTATAAGGAGTATGCAGTTGCCAATCTATCTTTAGAATCTTACTTATCTGTTCTACCACTTGTGCACAAAAATGTGAAACTCTATCAGAAGACATTGCTACTAGAATCCCAAAGCATGGTATTATTTCATTGAACAAGACTTTAACCACTTCTCTTGCTTTGTTTGTTCGACAGGGAAAGGCTTCAGGCCTTCCTGAAAACGTGTCAGTCAGAACCAGTAAATAATGATACCCCCCTTTTCTAGGGAGTTCTGAAAAATCAATTTGCCACTGTTGCCCCGAATAATTTCCTTTACCGATTATTCCAAATTTTATTCTATCCTTGGTATTGTGTAAGCAAATGCTACATTGTTGAGTTACTTGTTTTATCATATCGTCCCACTAATGTCTGACTCAGGCTCTTATGCAGTGTGCCAGCTCCCCAATGCGTTTTATTGTGTTCTGTAAGAACTATGGGCCATGTCAAACTAGAGGGTATTACTATGGGGTTATCTTTTAAATATACTCATCCATCTGGTTTCATTTTACCTTTCAAATCTTCAATTAATTTTAAGTCTTCTTTTGTATAATTTGGATATAGTTTGGATTTTACCGTCTGGTATCAAAGACAATGCCTTCACCTCAGTTATTTCAGCTGCCTGCTTAGCCTCTGCCAATCGATTTTCCAATTTCAAAATCGGTGTTCCCCTTTTGGTGTCCCTGACAATGCATGATAGCTACCTTTTCTGGTTGTTTTACAGCCTCTAACAATTTTAAAATTTCTTCAGCATACTTTGTGTTTTCACTGAGCGGTCAGCAATCCATGTTCTTTCCAAATTGCTCCATGAGCATGTACCACGCCGAATGTATATTTAGAATCTGTCCAAATATTTACCCTTTTTCCCGCTGCCAGTTCCAATGCTCTCGTGAGAGCAACTATCTCCGCCTTTTGAGCTGATGTTCCAGGGGGTAAAGGCTTAGACTCGATTACCTGCCGAGTAGTTGTTATAGCATATCCAGCTTTACGTTGTCTTTGCGTAACAAAACTGCTCCCATCCGTGAACCAAGTGTCTTCCGCATCTTCCATGGGCTCCTCCTTAAGGTCTGGTCGGCTGGAATACACAGTCTCTAGAGTTTCTAAACAATCGTGAATCACAGCTTGTGCCGGAGCATCACTAAGAAAAGAGGCTAGATTCACAATATGAATTATCACAATTTCCACGTCGTCCTGTTCTACCAATATTGCTTGATATTTCAAAATCATCAATTCTTGTTTAAGTTGTTTAAAGACTTTTTGTGCTTCTCCAGTCCAGACTAACTTTGACTGGTTAATCTTTATCAATTCACATAGAGGCTTTACCAATAGTCCATAATTATAAATCCAAAGGCGACACCAACCTGTCATTCCTAAAAAGCTTTGTAGCTCCTTTACCATTTGAGGTTCTGGAGTCCGGCAAATGACTTCCTTATGTTCAGTTCCTAGTTCTCGTTGTCCTTCCGAAATGTCAAATCCCAGATAGGTCACACTTTGTTGAGCCAGCTGGACTTTCTGTCAAGAGACTTGATATCCATTTAAACCCAGAAAATTAAGACGACTTATAGTCCATTGAATACAACTCCCTTTAGTCTCGGTAGCTATTAAGAGATCATCTACATATTGTAACAAAGCACCTTCAGTGTCCGGAGGTATCCATGTTTCGAGTTCCCTTGCTAATTAGTTTCCAAAAATAGTGGGGCTATTCTTGAATCCTTGAGGTAGTAATGTCCACGTAAGCTGCGTCTTTCTGCCTGAATCGGGATTTTCCCATTCAAAGGCGAATAGGTTTTGGCTTTCTGTGGCTAAGCCTAGGCAGAAGAAGGCATCTTTTAAATCCAGTACGGTAAACCAGACTTGACTATTCTTTAATTTAGTCAGCAAAGTATAAGGGTTTGCCACTACTGGATGTATATCCTCAGTGATTTTATTTATGGCCCTCAAATCCTGAACTAGCCTATAGCTTTTTCATCTGCCTTTTTAATTGGCAATATGGGTGCATTGTATTCTGATTCGCATTCAATCAATAATCCATACTGTAAAAATTGATCAATTATCTCTTTAATTCCTTTCCTATCTTCTATCCTCAAAGGATATTACTTAACCTTAACGGGTTTCTCTCCTGGCTTTAATTTAATAATCATTAAGGTCACATTTTTAGCTCTTCCAGGGACTTCGGTAGCCCAAACTCCCGGACATACTTGATCTGTGATCTCTAAAGGTATTTCACTTTTAGGGTCAGTTTGTATTAGTGCCAAGCTTAACACATTTATTAGTTGTTCTTCTCCTGTTCTTAATTCCATTTTCCCTTTTTCAAAGACAATTTCTGCTCCTACTTGCTCTAATGAATCTCTACCTAAGAGTGCCCATGAGGAGCTAGGCATAGATAAAAATCTGTGTATGCCCCATTGTTTCCCTAACTTGTACTTCAAAGGTTCACAAAAATAAGCCTTTTCGGTTACACCTTGTCCTGGTTTCAGTTAGAACAGAGTTAATTTTCTTCCTAGTAGCTGGGAGAATGCTATGTTTTGGCTTAGGATGAGAAGAGTGCTGATAACACCCCGATGTTTTAATTGTTGCAGAGCAATGCTTATAGCAAGCCAAGGACATCTCAGCTTCTTGCTCTGTCCTGCCAACAGGCAGGCTGGGGGTGCAGTAAGAGCTGGGAGGGGACAGACCCAGGACAGGTGACCCAAACTAGCCAAAGGGGTATTCCATAGCATCTGACGTCAGGCTAAACAATACATAGGGGTGGCTAGCCAGGGGGAGAGGGCCGGACTGCTCGGGGTTAGGCTGGGCATCGGTCAGCGGGTGGTGAGCAATTGCATTGTGCATCACTTGTTTGTACACATTATTAGTAGTGGTACTATTATCATCATTGTATTATTATTATAATTATAATTATAATTATAATAATAATAATAATAATAATAATTATTATTATTATTATTATTATTTTGTCTTATTAAACTGTCTTTATCTCAACTCACAGGCTTCACTTTCCATTTCTCTCCCCCGTCCCAGAGAGGGAGGGGGAGGGTGAGCGAACAGCTGCGTGGTGTTTAGCTGCCGGCCGGGTTAAACCACGACACACCTTTTACCCTAACATAATAATTCTGTGAAGGCATTAATGCTTGATTTAGAACTGAATACGTTGCCCCATAGCAATAAGAAATTTCACTTCCATTCCTCCCCTAGCTTCATTATAACCAGTGGAGGATCCGCTAGGGTAGATTCCCCAGGTCCCCGTTATTCCTGTTGAAATCAGGGGTTGATTACCCTAGGAAAAGGCTAGTCAATTTGTCCTCCAAAGCCAGGTCCAAACCGTTTTGTTTTATTTATTTATTTATTTATTTATTTATTTTCATTACATTTCAGAGTTGGTCCAAAAATTCCATAGGGCTTTCTTTTAGACCTTGTTGGAAGCATATTCTCAATTCCCAATTCATCCAGGTTTTAGTATTTACTTAACCGTTCATAATTTTCAGGATGATTCGGGTCTTAGTGGGGGTCGGTCAGGGGAATGCAATTGTCCACAGTTCCCTGAACGGTCCCATCAGCAATCTGAGCTCGCACATGAACTCAGGTTGTTTTAAGAGTGTACCTCTTTTCTGTTTCTGTGACAACTCTCTCGGACCGATCATGGTCCCTTTGCCCTAAAGGGCTAACACCCCTGATTTTAAGATCTCTGCCTCGGGCAGAGGCAGAACTATTAACATTCCTACATCCTCTTTCCCTGCTCATTCAACTTCAAACACCTTTAACACTTTCAACAACCCTTTTAACACTTCCTTTATCTTTCTCCAGCCTGTACTTCTCTAATGCCAACATCAAAGGTTCAGTCAGGGGCCAACTTAATTCCCTACCTTTTCCCACCAAGATGCTGAAACATCAGTATACAACATTTCATCCTGTTCTGCTTCTCAAAAAACAACATTAACTGTAGCAAAATATTATAGTTTAAAGTTCCATTTAGGGGCCACTTTTCTCCACATTCCAGCTTATAAAGCGGCCACCACTGATTACGATATTTTATCAATGTTTTCCTGTTCACACTTCCACCGGCAGATCCTCCAATATCCTTCCAGTGACTTAAAACACATCCTAACACACTTTTCTTTAAAATTTCACTGCTTGTTTGCCCCCCCAGTTTCCAGTTTACACTTTCAGAATACACATGTTACTTACAAAAGCGTATCACAAAACGTATCACTCACAAAAATACGGGCACGCAATATCTTTCAGTAGCGATGTCACAAAACTACTATTACCAGCAATATTGCCAAAATCACAGTAACAATAGTCAGAGTCAAATTCCACATGCGATAAGTCAGAAAACCGAACTGTGTAACACCGTAACGATATCTTTCTTATAACAATGCCACGAACCTACTATTACCACCAGGAAAATAGCCAAAATCGCAGTAACAAGAACCAGAGTTAAATACCATACTCCATGAGTCAGAAAACCGAAATAGACAACACAATTCCAGATGGACCTTAAAGCGAGCTCCTTCCTTAAGGTCCCCAAACATGTACTTATGGTGCTAACCACAAAGTATATACCAAACACTGCCTCGCAGAAGATCACCTTCTGACTTACAGACAGTTCCAGATGACCGGTCTACCAGAAAAACAAACCAGAATAAAGAATATACTCACTTACAATGATGGGGTCCTTGTCTGCCTCCGCAGTGATCCGGTGAGTCGAGGAGTCCCTCCGGGAAATCCCGGGGGTACCCTAGGGAGTCCTGTTCCCAGCAGGTCCTGCAGTCCGGCAGAGAGGTTGTCCCATCTGGGTCGCCAAATTGATTCAAAGATCGAAGCCAAAATTCCTTTAAGTGGTATATTCTTTATTGCAGCGCTGGATGCACGGGGGATCTCTCCACCTATCGTGCATACCCAAAGCAGAAAGCAGTCTTGAATTTATACAATCAATCTATCAATATTCTACAAGCACCTATACATATGCATTACCTATCCCCGCCTTCCCTCGCTTCTCATGCTAATTAGCCTTTTGGCACCTTGCGCCTGCGCAGAGCCTTCCAAGAATTGTGGGCAGGGGTCTTTGGGACGTGGGCAGGGGTCTTTGGGAGGAAGACCCCGAGTCTTCCTCACAGTGTACTTTTCACCTTTGGTCAGGAATCTGCTGAATTGGCATGTTTCTTAATTGCAAGAGCTGGTTGTTGCCAATTCTCCCGTTTGTTGTATCTTTATAATGAATTCCAATGTCCAGTTTCGAGACTTACAGTCCTTACATTCGTTTCTCTGTCCGCCTGCCGCTTCCTTATCATGAGTTCCAGTGTCTTGTTTCGAGATATACAGTCCTTGTCTGGGGATTGTCCTTGCCTCCGCAATACCTCCTTAATCAATCCCCCCTTTTCTTTTCCCATGCAAATTCTTTTGCATCAGATACTTTCATTATTTACAGTAACACAACAAAGCAGGCATCTAAACAACATGCACACAAATATTCCTAACACTACTAATACGATTAGAGCAATGAATACTTGTTTCAACCATTGGAAATTGGGCAACCAGGAGGTTAACTTATTCCATAGTTCACTAAAACTCCATGAAAGATCATCTTTACTGATCTCATGTAGGATCCTGGTCTGCTTCCATATTTCTTCCAGGTCGGTAGAGATCCTTCCACTCTGATCTACATACATACAACAACTTGTGTTTATTACTGTACAGACTCCCCCTTGAGTGGCCAGTAACAAGTCTAGGGCCGTCCGATTTTGTAACACTACCTGTGATAAACTAGATATCTCTTCTTGTTGAGCCTTTATAGCATCCAGAATTTTGTTTTCTAACTTCTCTATAATTGCAGAAATATTAACTATTGCCTTTTCCAATTCACTCACTCCTAACCATGGGATAAACCATCGCACAAAACTATGAAAAGGGGTGTGTCTCTCTACCAATGGATTGTTAATTTTTCATCTGATTCTCCGGATATGATTTCTCAAGTAACCTCGAGGCACTACATCATGTACTGTCATATTGGGGACTACCGCTCCAAGAGTGCAAGTTCCCTTCCAATTCTCAGGCAAGACCTTACGGGCTGTATCATTGCATAGCCAATACCACCCTTTTCCTTCTGGAACCGTCCAGCTGGTTGAATTTGCCCAGCCGCTAGTCGTACTAATATCAATTGTTCAATTACAAGATGTCTGATTTCCCACATAAGTAGTATCCGTATTTATACAATGCTGTTTTCCTATACCCTTAGGCGGGTTACACCTTTGTACACATACATAATAGGATTCTAACGGCATGAAGCTACTCACTTCTAGTTCCAAAACTGCTTAATATTTTCGACCCCAAGACGTGTTTTCCCACAAAATAGTCCAAGATAAGTTTGCAGGCAAGGGAATCCCAATTAACGATACACCCTTATTCCCATGCTGTGGCAGATGGGTGCATACCCAACAGTTCGTCTTATTAGTTACTTGAGAAATTGTTTGTATTAAGGTCAGGTGTAAGTTCTCATCCCAAGTTGCCCACCCCAAATCCGAGAACCGCACCCCTGCAATCATTAGGATCTGGAAAACCGTAATTTTGTTGGTCCAATTGGAGTGGTGGTCCATATCCTCGCCGGGGCCTTCTTCACCCTTGAATTGTGGATCCAAGCTGCTTGCTTCTTAATCTTAATGGCGGTGTGTGTTGTCAGTAATACTTGGTATGCTCCCATCCACTTTCCTTCCATTTTTCCTGCACGGGTTGTCCTGAAAAAGTCTTTATATATATATAATCCCCGAGCTTAAAGGGGTGGATTGGTTGATCCAACCCTCTAGCCCTGGTCCCTAAAACAAATGTATGTACTTTATTTAATTGTTTCTGAAGTTCAGTTATATAAGCATATAAATATTCTGATCCTAACTGCGTTAGGTCCTCTCCACTAAATAGAAATTGCTATGGCCTTCCATATAAGATTTTGAAGGGACTCAAATTTCCTTTTATTCTAGGTTTAACTCTAATTCCAAGTAATGCTAAAGGGAGGGATTGAGGCCATGACAAATTAGCTTCTTATCCAATTTTAGCTATTTATTGTTTAATTAAATGGTTCATTTTTTCTACCTGTCCACTTGCCTGTGGTCTATAAGGAGTATGCAGTTGCCAATCTATCTTTAGAATCTTACTTATCTGTTCTACCACTTGTGCACAAAAATGTGAAACTCTATCAGAAGACATTGCTACTAGAATCCCAAAGCATGGTATTATTTCATTGAACAAGACTTTAACCACTTCTCTTGCTTTGTTTGTTCGACAGGGAAAGGCTTCAGGCCTTCCTGAAAACGTGTCAGTCAGAACCAGTAAATAATGATACCCCCCTTTTCTAGGGAGTTCTGAAAAATCAATTTGCCACTGTTGCCCCGAATAATTTCCTTTACCGATTATTCCAAATTTTATTCTATCCTTGGTATTGTGTAAGCAAATGCTACATTGTTGAGTTACTTGTTTTATCATATCGTCCCACTAATGTCTGACTCAGGCTCTTATGCAGTGTGCCAGCTCCCCAATGCGTTTTATTGTGTTCTGTAAGAACTATGGGCCATGTCAAACTAGAGGGTATTACTATGGGGTTATCTTTTAAATATACTCATCCATCTGGTTTCATTTTACCTTTCAAATCTTCAATTAATTTTAAGTCTTCTTTTGTATAATTTGGATATAGTTTGGATTTTACCGTCTGGTATCAAAGACAATGCCTTCACCTCAGTTATTTCAGCTGCCTGCTTAGCCTCTGCCAATCGATTTTCCAATTTCAAAATCGGTGTTCCCCTTTTGGTGTCCCTGACAATGCATGATAGCTACCTTTTCTGGTTGTTTTACAGCCTCTAACAATTTTAAAATTTCTTCAGCATACTTTGTGTTTTCACTGAGCGGTCAGCAATCCATGTTCTTTCCAAATTGCTCCATGAGCATGTACCACGCCGAATGTATATTTAGAATCTGTCCAAATATTTACCCTTTTTCCCGCTGCCAGTTCCAATGCTCTCGTGAGAGCAACTATCTCCGCCTTTTGAGCTGATGTTCCAGGGGGTAAAGGCTTAGACTCGATTACCTGCCGAGTAGTTGTTATAGCATATCCAGCTTTACGTTGTCTTTGCGTAACAAAACTGCTCCCATCCGTGAACCAAGTGTCTTCCGCATCTTCCATGGGCTCCTCCTTAAGGTCTGGTCGGCTGGAATACACAGTCTCTAGAGTTTCTAAACAATCGTGAATCACAGCTTGTGCCGGAGCATCACTAAGAAAAGAGGCTAGATTCACAATATGAATTATCACAATTTCCACGTCGTCCTGTTCTACCAATATTGCTTGATATTTCAAAATCATCAATTCTTGTTTAAGTTGTTTAAAGACTTTTTGTGCTTCTCCAGTCCAGACTAACTTTGACTGGTTAATCTTTATCAATTCACATAGAGGCTTTACCAATAGTCCATAATTATAAATCCAAAGGCGACACCAACCTGTCATTCCTAAAAAGCTTTGTAGCTCCTTTACCATTTGAGGTTCTGGAGTCCGGCAAATGACTTCCTTATGTTCAGTTCCTAGTTCTCGTTGTCCTTCCGAAATGTCAAATCCCAGATAGGTCACACTTTGTTGAGCCAGCTGGACTTTCTGTCAAGAGACTTGATATCCATTTAAACCCAGAAAATTAAGACGACTTATAGTCCATTGAATACAACTCCCTTTAGTCTCGGTAGCTATTAAGAGATCATCTACATATTGTAACAAAGCACCTTCAGTGTCCGGAGGTATCCATGTTTCGAGTTCCCTTGCTAATTAGTTTCCAAAAATAGTGGGGCTATTCTTGAATCCTTGAGGTAGTAATGTCCACGTAAGCTGCGTCTTTCTGCCTGAATCGGGATTTTCCCATTCAAAGGCGAATAGGTTTTGGCTTTCTGTGGCTAAGCCTAGGCAGAAGAAGGCATCTTTTAAATCCAGTACGGTAAACCAGACTTGACTATTCTTTAATTTAGTCAGCAAAGTATAAGGGTTTGCCACTACTGGATGTATATCCTCAGTGATTTTATTTATGGCCCTCAAATCCTGAACTAGCCTATAGCTTTTTCATCTGCCTTTTTAATTGGCAATATGGGTGCATTGTATTCTGATTCGCATTCAATCAATAATCCATACTGTAAAAATTGATCAATTATCTCTTTAATTCCTTTCCTATCTTCTATCCTCAAAGGATATTACTTAACCTTAACGGGTTTCTCTCCTGGCTTTAATTTAATAATCATTAAGGTCACATTTTTAGCTCTTCCAGGGACTTCGGTAGCCCAAACTCCTGGACATACTTGATCTGTGATCTCTAAAGGTATTTCACTTTTAGGGTCAGTTTGTATTAGTGCCAAGCTTAACACATTTATTAGTTGTTCTTCTCCTGTTCTTAATTCCATTTTCCCTTTTTCAAAGACAATTTCTGCTCCTACTTGCTCTAATGAATCTCTACCTAAGAGTGCCCATGAGGAGCTAGGCATAGATAAAAATCTGTGTATGCCCCATTGTTTCCCTAACTTGTACTTCAAAGGTTCACAAAAATAAGCCTTTTCGGTTACACCTTGTCCTGGTTTCAGTTAGAACAGAGTTAATTTTCTTCCTAGTAGCTGGGAGAATGCTATGTTTTGGCTTAGGATGAGAAGAGTGCTGATAACACCCCGATGTTTTAATTGTTGCAGAGCAATGCTTATAGCAAGCCAAGGACATCTCAGCTTCTTGCTCTGTCCTGCCAACAGGCAGGCTGGGGGTGCAGTAAGAGCTGGGAGGGGACAGACCCAGGACAGGTGACCCAAACTAGCCAAAGGGGTATTCCATAGCATCTGACGTCAGGCTAAACAATACATAGGGGTGGCTAGCCAGGGGGAGAGGGCCGGACTGCTCGGGGTTAGGCTGGGCATCGGTCAGCGGGTGGTGAGCAATTGCATTGTGCATCACTTGTTTGTACACATTATTAGTAGTGGTACTATTATCATCATTGTATTATTATTATAATTATAATTATAATTATAATAATAATAATAATTATTATTATTATTATTATTATTATTATTATTTTGTCTTATTAAACTGTCTTTATCTCAACTCACAGGCTTCACTTTCCATTTCTCTCCCCCGTCCCAGAGAGGGAGGGGGAGGGTGAGCGAACAGCTGCGTGGTGTTTAGCTGCCGGCCGGGTTAAACCACGACACACCTTTTACCCTAACATAATAATTCTGTGAAGGCATTAATGCTTGATTTAGAACTGAATACGTTGCCCCATAGCAATAAGAAATTTCACTTCCATTCCTCCCCTAGCTTCATTATAACCAGTGGAGGATCCGCTAGGGTAGATTCCCCAGGTCCCCGTTATTCCTGTTGAAATCAGGGGTTGATTACCCTAGGAAAAGGCTAGTCAATTTGTCCTCCAAAGCCAGGTCCAAACCGTTTTGTTTTATTTATTTATTTATTTATTTATTTATTTTCATTACATTTCAGAGTTGGTCCAAAAATTCCATAGGGCTTTCTTTTAGACCTTGTTGGAAGCATATTCTCAATTCCCAATTCATCCAGGTTTTAGTATTTACTTAACCGTTCATAATTTTCAGGATGATTCGGGTCTTAGTGGGGGTCGGTCAGGGGAATGCAATTGTCCACAGTTCCCTGAACGGTCCCATCAGCAATCTGAGCTCGCACATGAACTCAGGTTGTTTTAAGAGTGTACCTCTTTTCTGTTTCTGTGACAACTCTCTCGGACCGATCATGGTCCCTTTGCCCTAAAGGGCTAACACCCCTGATTTTAAGATCTCTGCCTCGGGCAGAGGCAGAACTATTAACATTCCTACATCCTCTTTCCCTGCTCATTCAACTTCAAACACCTTTAACACTTTCAACAACCCTTTTAACACTTCCTTTATCTTTCTCCAGCCTGTACTTCTCTAATGCCAACATCAAAGGTTCAGTCAGGGGCCAACTTAATTCCCTACCTTTTCCCACCAAGATGCTGAAACATCAGTATACAACATTTCATCCTGTTCTGCTTCTCAAAAAACAACATTAACTGTAGCAAAATATTATAGTTTAAAGTTCCATTTAGGGGCCACTTTTCTCCACATTCCAGCTTATAAAGCGGCCACCACTGATTACGATATTTTATCAATGTTTTCCTGTTCACACTTCCACCGGCAGATCCTCCAATATCCTTCCAGTGACTTAAAACACATCCTAACACACTTTTCTTTAAAATTTCACTGCTTGTTTGCCCCCCCAGTTTCCAGTTTACACTTTCAGAATACACATGTTACTTACAAAAGCGTATCACAAAACGTATCACTCACAAAAATACGGGCACGCAATATCTTTCAGTAGCGATGTCACAAAACTACTATTACCAGCAATATTGCCAAAATCACAGTAACAATAGTCAGAGTCAAATTCCACATGCGATAAGTCAGAAAACCGAACTGTGTAACACCGTAACGATATCTTTCTTATAACAATGCCACGAACCTACTATTACCACCAGGAAAATAGCCAAAATCGCAGTAACAAGAACCAGAGTTAAATACCATACTCCATGAGTCAGAAAACCGAAATAGACAACACAATTCCAGATGGACCTTAAAGCGAGCTCCTTCCTTAAGGTCCCCAAACATGTACTTATGGTGCTAACCACAAAGTATATACCAAACACTGCCTCGCAGAAGATCACCTTCTGACTTACAGACAGTTCCAGATGACCGGTCTACCAGAAAAACAAACCAGAATAAAGAATATACTCACTTACAATGATGGGGTCCTTGTCTGCCTCCGCAGTGATCCGGTGAGTCGAGGAGTCCCTCCGGGAAATCCCGGGGGTACCCTAGGGAGTCCTGTTCCCAGCAGGTCCTGCAGTCCGGCAGAGAGGTTGTCCCATCTGGGTCGCCAAATTGATTCAAAGATCGAAGCCAAAATTCCTTTAAGTGGTATATTCTTTATTGCAGCGCTGGATGCACGGGGGATCTCTCCACCTATCGTGCATACCCAAAGCAGAAAGCAGTCTTGAATTTATACAATCAATCTATCAATATTCTACAAGCACCTATACATATGCATTACCTATCCCCGCCTTCCCTCGCTTCTCATGCTAATTAGCCTTTTGGCACCTTGCGCCTGCGCAGAGCCTTCCAAGAATTGTGGGCAGGGGTCTTTGGGACGTGGGCAGGGGTCTTTGGGAGGAAGACCCCGAGTCTTCCTCACAGTGTACTTTTCACCTTTGGTCAGGAATCTGCTGAATTGGCATGTTTCTTAATTGCAAGAGCTGGTTGTTGCCAATTCTCCCGTTTGTTGTATCTTTATAATGAATTCCAATGTCCAGTTTCGAGACTTACAGTCCTTACATTCGTTTCTCTGTCCGCCTGCCGCTTCCTTATCATGAGTTCCAGTGTCTTGTTTCGAGATATACAGTCCTTGTCTGGGGATTGTCCTTGCCTCCGCAATACCTCCTTAATCAATCCCCCCTTTTCTTTTCCCATGCAAATTCTTTTGCATCAGATACTTTCATTATTTACAGTAACACAACAAAGCAGGCATCTAAACAACATGCACACAAATATTCCTAACACTACTAATACGATTAGAGCAATGAATACTTGTTTCAACCATTGGAAATTGGGCAACCAGGAGGTTAACTTATTCCATAGTTCACTAAAACTCCATGAAAGATCATCTTTACTGATCTCATGTAGGATCCTGGTCTGCTTCCATATTTCTTCCAGGTCGGTAGAGATCCTTCCACTCTGATCTACATACATACAACAACTTGTGTTTATTACTGTACAGACTCCCCCTTGAGTGGCCAGTAACAAGTCTAGGGCCGTCCGATTTTGTAACACTACCTGTGATAAACTAGATATCTCTTCTTGTTGAGCCTTTATAGCATCCAGAATTTTGTTTTCTAACTTCTCTATAATTGCAGAAATATTAACTATTGCCTTTTCCAATTCACTCACTCCTAACCATGGGATAAACCATCGCACAAAACTATGAAAAGGGGTGTGTCTCTCTACCAATGGATTGTTAATTTTTCATCTGATTCTCCGGATATGATTTCTCAAGTAACCTCGAGGCACTACATCATGTACTGCCATATTGGGGACTACCGCTCCAAGAGTGCAAGTTCCCTTCCAATTCTCAGGCAAGACCTTACGGGCTGTATCATTGCATAGCCAATACCACCCTTTTCCTTCTGGAACCGTCCAGCTGGTTGAATTTGCCCAGCCGCTAGTCGTACTAATATCAATTGTTCAATTACAAGATGTCTGATTTCCCACATAAGTAGTATCCGTATTTATACAATGCTGTTTTCCTATACCCTTAGGCGGGTTACACCTTTGTACACATACATAATAGGATTCTAACGGCATGAAGCTACTCACTTCTAGTTCCAAAACTGCTTAATATTTTCGACCCCAAGACGTGTTTTCCCACAAAATAGTCCAAGATAAGTTTGCAGGCAAGGGAATCCCAATTAACGATACACCCTTATTCCCATGCTGTGGCAGATGGGTGCATACCCAACAGTTCGTCTTATTAGTTACTTGAGAAATTGTTTGTATTAAGGTCAGGTGTAAGTTCTCATCCCAAGTTGCCCACCCCAAATCCGAGAACCGCACCCCTGCAATCATTAGGATCTGGAAAACCGTAATTTTGTTGGTCCAATTGGAGTGGTGGTCCATATCCTCGCCGGGGCCTTCTTCACCCTTGAATTGTGGATCCAAGCTGCTTGCTTCTTAATCTTAATGGCGGTGTGTGTTGTCAGTAATACTTGGTATGCTCCCATCCACTTTCCTTCCATTTTTCCTGCACGGGTTGTCCTGAAAAAGTCTTTATATATATATAATCCCCGAGCATAAAGGGGTGGATTGGTTGATCCAACCCTCTAGCCCTGGTCCCTAAAACAAATGTATGTACTTTATTTAATTGTTTCTGAAGTTCAGTTATATAAGCATATAAATATTCTGATCCTAACTGCGTTAGGTCCTCTCCACTAAATAGAAATTGCTATGGCCTTCCATATAAGATTTTGAAGGGACTCAAATTTCCTTTTATTCTAGGTTTAACTCTAATTCCAAGTAATGCTAAAGGGAGGGATTGAGGCCATGACAAATTAGCTTCTTATCCAATTTTAGCTATTTATTGTTTAATTAAATGGTTCATTTTTTCTACCTGTCCACTTGCCTGTGGTCTATAAGGAGTATGCAGTTGCCAATCTATCTTTAGAATCTTACTTATCTGTTCTACCACTTGTGCACAAAAATGTGAAACTCTATCAGAAGACATTGCTACTAGAATCCCAAAGCATGGTTTTATTTCATTGAACAAGACTTTAACCACTTCTCTTGCTTTGTTTGTTCGACAGGGAAAGGCTTCAGGCCTTCCTGAAAACGTGTCAGTCAGAACCAGTAAATAATGATACCCCCCTTTTCTAGGGAGTTCTGAAAAATCAATTTGCCACTGTTGCCCCGAATAATTTCCTTTACCGATTATTCCAAATTTTATTCTATCCTTGGTATTGTGTAAGCAAATGCTACATTGTTGAGTTACTTGTTTTATCATATCGTCCCACTAATGTCTGACTCAGGCTCTTATGCAGTGTGCCAGCTCCCCAATGCGTTTTATTGTGTTCTGTAAGAACTATGGGCCATGTCAAACTAGAGGGTATTACTATGGGGTTATCTTTTAAATATACTCATCCATCTGGTTTCATTTTACCTTTCAAATCTTCAATTAATTTTAAGTCTTCTTTTGTATAATTTGGATATAGTTTGGATTTTACCGTCTGGTATCAAAGACAATGCCTTCACCTCAGTTATTTCAGCTGCCTGCTTAGCCTCTGCCAATCGATTTTCCAATTTCAAAATCGGTGTTCCCCTTTTGGTGTCCCTGACAATGCATGATAGCTACCTTTTCTGGTTGTTTTACAGCCTCTAACAATTTTAAAATTTCTTCAGCATACTTTGTGTTTTCACTGAGCGGTCAGCAATCCATGTTCTTTCCAAATTGCTCCATGAGCATGTACCACGCCGAATGTATATTTAGAATCTGTCCAAATATTTACCCTTTTTCCCGCTGCCAGTTCCAATGCTCTCGTGAGAGCAACTATCTCCGCCTTTTGAGCTGATGTTCCAGGGGGTAAAGGCTTAGACTCGATTACCTGCCGAGTAGTTGTTATAGCATATCCAGCTTTACGTTGTCTTTGCGTAACAAAACTGCTCCCATCCGTGAACCAAGTGTCTTCCGCATCTTCCATGGGCTCCTCCTTAAGGTCTGGTCGGCTGGAATACACAGTCTCTAGAGTTTCTAAACAATCGTGAATCACAGCTTGTGCCGGAGCATCACTAAGAAAAGAGGCTAGATTCACAATATGAATTATCACAATTTCCACGTCGTCCTGTTCTACCAATATTGCTTGATATTTCAAAATCATCAATTCTTGTTTAAGTTGTTTAAAGACTTTTTGTGCTTCTCCAGTCCAGACTAACTTTGACTGGTTAATCTTTATCAATTCACATAGAGGCTTTACCAATAGTCCATAATTATAAATCCAAAGGCGACACCAACCTGTCATTCCTAAAAAGCTTTGTAGCTCCTTTACCATTTGAGGTTCTGGAGTCCGGCAAATGACTTCCTTATGTTCAGTTCCTAGTTCTCGTTGTCCTTCCGAAATGTCAAATCCCAGATAGGTCACACTTTGTTGAGCCAGCTGGACTTTCTGTCAAGAGACTTGATATCCATTTAAACCCAGAAAATTAAGACGACTTATAGTCCATTGAATACAACTCCCTTTAGTCTCGGTAGCTATTAAGAGATCATCTACATATTGTAACAAAGCACCTTCAGTGTCCGGAGGTATCCATGTTTCGAGTTCCCTTGCTAACTGGTTTCCAAAAATAGTGGGGCTATTCTTGAATCCTTGAGGTAGTAATGTCCACGTAAGCTGCGTCTTTCTGCCTGAATCGGGATTTTCCCATTCAAAGGCGAATAGGTTTTGGCTTTCTGTGGCTAAGCCTAGGCAGAAGAAGGCATCTTTTAAATCCAGTACGGTAAACCAGACTTGACTATTCTTTAATTTAGTCAGCAAAGTATAAGGGTTTGCCACTACTGGATGTATATCCTCAGTGATTTTATTTATGGCCCTCAAATCCTGAACTAGCCTATAGCTTTTTCATCTGCCTTTTTAATTGGCAATATGGGTGCATTGTATTCTGATTCGCATTCAATCAATAATCCATACTGTAAAAATTGATCAATTATCTCTTTAATTCCTTTCCTATCTTCTATCCTCAAAGGATATTACTTAACCTTAACGGGTTTCTCTCCTGGCTTTAATTTAATAATTATTAAGGTCACATTTTTAGCTCTTCCAGGGACTTCGGTAGCCCAAACTCCTGGACATACTTGATCTGTGATCTCTAAAGGTATTTCACTTTTAGGGTCAGTTTGTATTAGTGCCAAGCTTAACACATTTATTAGTTGTTCTTCTCCTGTTCTTAATTCCATTTTCCCTTTTTCAAAGACAATTTCTGCTCCTACTTGCTCTAATAAATCTCTACCTAAGAGTGCCCATGAGGAGCTAGGCATAGATAAAAATCTGTGTATGCCCCATTGTTTCCCTAACTTGTACTTCAAAGGTTCACAAAAATAAGCCTTTTCGGTTACACCTTGTCCTGGTTTCAGTTAGAACAGAGTTAATTTTCTTCCTAGTAGCTGGGAGAATGCTATGTTTTGGCTTAGGGTGAGAAGAGTGCTGGTAACACCCCAATGTTTTAATTGTTGCAGAGCAATGCTTATAGCAAGCCAAGGACATCTCAGCTTCTTGCTCTGTCCTGCCAACAGGCAGGCTGGGGGTGCAGTAAGAGCTGGGAGGGGACAGACCCAGGACAGGTGACCCAAACTAGCCAAAGGGGTATTCCATAGCATCTGACGTCAGGCTAAACAATACATAGGGGTGGCTAGCCAGGGGGAGGGGGCCGGACTGCTCGGGGTTAGGCTGGGCATCGGTCAGCGGGTGGTGAGCAATTGCATTGTGCATCACTTGTTTGTACACATTATTAGTAGTGGTACTATTATCATCATTGTATTATTATTATTATTATTATTATTATTATTATTATTATTATTATTATTATTATTATTATTATTATTATTATTATTATTTTGTCTTATTAAACTGTCTTTATCTCAACTCACAGGCTTCACTTTCCATTTCTCTCCCCCGTCCCAGAGAGGGAGGGGGAGGGTGAGCGAACAGCTGCGTGGTGTTTAGCTGCCGGCCGGGTTAAACCACGACACACCTTTTACCCTAACATAATAATTCTGTGAAGGCATTAATGCTTGATTTAGAACTGAATACGTTGCCCCATAGCAATAAGAAATTTCACTTCCATTCCTCCCCTAGCTTCATTATAACCAGTGGAGGATCCGCTAGGGTAGATTCCCCAGGTCCCCGTTATTCCTGTTGAAATCAGGGGTTGATTACCCTAGGAAAAGGCTAGTCAATTTGTCCTCCAAAGCCAGGTCCAAACCGTTTTGTTTTATTTATTTATTTATTTATTTATTTATTTTCATTACATTTCAGAGTTGGTCCAAAAATTCCATAGGGCTTTCTTTTAGACCTTGTTGGAAGCATATTCTCAATTCCCAATTCATCCAGGTTTTAGTATTTACTTAACCGTTCATGATTTTCAGGATGATTCGGGTCTTAGTGGGGGTCGGTCAGGGGAATGCAATTGTCCACAGTTCCCTGAACGGTCCCATCAGCAATCTGAGCTCGCACATGAACTCAGGTTGTTTTAAGAGTGTACCTCTTTTCTGTTTCTGTGACAACTCTCTCGGACCGATCATGGTCCCTTTGCCCAAAAGGGCTAACACCCCTGATTTTAAGATCTCTGCCTCGGGCAGAGGCAGAACTATTAACATTCCTACATCCTCTTTCCCTGCTCATTCAACTTCAAACACCTTTAACACTTTCAACAACCCTTTTAACACTTCCTTTATCTTTCTCCAGCCTGTACTTCTCTAATGCCAACATCAAAGGTTCAGTCAGGGGCCAACTTAATTCCCTACCTTTTCCCACCAAGATGCTGAAACATCAGTATACAACATTTCATCCTGTTCTGCTTCTCAAAAAACAACATTAACTGTAGCAAAATATTATAGTTTAAAGTTCCATTTAGGGGCCACTTTTCTCCACATTCCAGCTTATAAAGCGGCCACCACTGATTACGATATTTTATCAATGTTTTCCTGTTCACACTTCCACCGGCAGATCCTCCAATATCCTTCCAGTGACTTAAAACACATCCTAACACACTTTTCTTTAAAATTTCACTGCTTGTTTGCCCCCCCAGTTTCCAGTTTACACTTTCAGAATACACATGTTACTTACAAAAGCGTATCACAAAACGTATCACTCACAAAAATACGGGCACGCAATATCTTTCAGTAGCGATGTCACAAAACTACTATTACCAGCAATATTGCCAAAATCACAGTAACAATAGTCAGAGTCAAATTCCACATGCGATAAGTCAGAAAACCGAACTGTGTAACACCGTAACGATATCTTTCTTATAACAATGCCATGAACCTACTATTACCACCAGGAAAATAGCCAAAATCGCAGTAACAAGAACCAGAGTTAAATACCATACTCCATGAGTCAGAAAACCGAAATAGACAACACAATTCCAGATGGACCTTAAAGCGAGCTCCTTCCTTAAGGTCCCCAAACATGTACTTATGGTGCTAACCACAAAGTATATACCAAACACTGCCTCGCAGAAGATCACCTTCTGACTTACAGACAGTTCCAGATGACCGGTCTACCAGAAAAACAAACCAGAATAAAGAATATACTCACTTACAATGATGGGGTCCTTGTCTGCCTCCGCAGTGATCCGGTGAGTCGAGGAGTCCCTCCGGGAAATCCCGGGGGTACCCTAGGGAGTCCTGTTCCCAGCAGGTCCTGCAGTCCGGCAGAGAGGTTGTCCCATCTGGGTCGCCAAATTGATTCAAAGATCGAAGCCAAAATTCCTTTAAGTGGTATATTCTTTATTGCAGCGCTGGATGCACGGGGGATCTCTCCACCTATCGTGCATACCCAAAGCAGAAAGCAGTCTTGAATTTATACAATCAATCTATCAATATTCTACAAGCACCTATACATATGCATTACCTATCCCCGCCTTCCCTCGCTTCTCATGCTAATTAGCCTTTTGGCACCTTGCGCCTGCGCAGAGCCTTCCAAGAATTGTGGGCAGGGGTCTTTGGGACGTGGGCAGGGGTCTTTGGGAGGAAGACCCCGAGTCTTCCTCACAGTGTACTTTTCACCTTTGGTCAGGAATCTGCTGAATTGGCATGTTTCTTAATTGCAAGAGCTGGTTGTTGCCAATTCTCCCGTTTGTTGTATCTTTATAATGAATTCCAATGTCCAGTTTCGAGACTTACAGTCCTTACATTCGTTTCTCTGTCCGCCTGCCGCTTCCTTATCATGAGTTCCAGTGTCTTGTTTCGAGATATACAGTCCTTGTCTGGGGATTGTCCTTGCCTCCGCAATACCTCCTTAATCAATCCCCCCTTTTCTTTTCCCATGCAAATTCTTTTGCATCAGATACTTTCATTATTTACAGTAACACAACAAAGCAGGCATCTAAACAACATGCACACAAATATTCCTAACACTACTAATACGATTAGAGCAATGAATACTTGTTTCAACCATTGGAAATTGGGCAACCAGGAGGTTAACTTATTCCATAGTTCACTAAAACTCCATGAAAGATCATCTTTACTGATCTCATGTAGGATCCTGGTCTGCTTCCATATTTCTTCCAGGTCGGTAGAGATCCTTCCACTCTGATCTACATACATACAACAACTTGTGTTTATTACTGTACAGACTCCCCCTTGAGTGGCCAGTAACAAGTCTAGGGCCGTCCGATTTTGTAACACTACCTGTGATAAACTAGATATCTCTTCTTGTTGAGCCTTTATAGCATCCAGAATTTTGTTTTCTAACTTCTCTATAATTGCAGAAATATTAACTATTGCCTTTTCCAATTCACTCACTCCTAACCATGGGATAAACCATCGCACAAAACTATGAAAAGGGGTGTGTCTCTCTACCAATGGATTGTTAATTTTTCATCTGATTCTCCGGATATGATTTCTCAAGTAACCTCGAGGCACTACATCATGTACTGTCATATTGGGGACTACCGCTCCAAGAGTGCAAGTTCCCTTCCAATTCTCAGGCAAGACCTTACGGGCTGTATCATTGCATAGCCAATACCACCCTTTTCCTTCTGGAACCGTCCAGCTGGTTGAATTTGCCCAGCCGCTAGTCGTACTAATATCAATTGTTCAATTACAAGATGTCTGATTTCCCACATAAGTAGTATCCGTATTTATACAATGCTGTTTTCCTATACCCTTAGGCGGGTTACACCTTTGTACACATACATAATAGGATTCTAACGGCATGAAGCTACTCACTTCTAGTTCCAAAACTGCTTAATATTTTCGACCCCAAGACGTGTTTTCCCACAAATTAGTCCAAGATAAGTTTGCAGGCAAGGGAATCCCAATTAACGATACACCCTTATTCCCATGCTGTGGCAGATGGGTGCATACCCAACAGTTCGTCTTATTAGTTACTTGAGAAATTGTTTGTATTAAGGTCAGGTGTAAGTTCTCATCCCAAGTTGCCCACCCCAAATCCGAGAACCGCACCCCTGCAATCATTAGGATCTGGAAAACCGTAATTTTGTTGGTCCAATTGGAGTGGTGGTCCATATCCTCGCCGGGGCCTTCTTCACCCTTGAATTGTGGATCCAAGCTGCTTGCTTCTTAATCTTAATGGCGGTGTGTGTTGTCAGTAATACTTGGTATGCTCCCATCCACTTTCCTTCCATTTTTCCTGCACGGGTTGTCCTGAAAAAGTCTTTATATATATATAATCCCCGAGCATAAAGGGGTGGATTGGTTGATCCAACCCTCTAGCCCTGGTCCCTAAAACAAATGTATGTACTTTATTTAATTGTTTCTGAAGTTCAGTTATATAAGCATATAAATATTCTGATCCTAACTGCGTTAGGTCCTCTCCACTAAATAGAAATTGCTATGGCCTTCCATATAAGATTTTGAAGGGACTCAAATTTCCTTTTATTCTAGGTTTAACTCTAATTCCAAGTAATGCTAAAGGGAGGGATTGAGGCCATGACAAATTAGCTTCTTATCCAATTTTAGCTATTTATTGTTTAATTAAATGGTTCATTTTTTCTACCTGTCCACTTGCCTGTGGTCTATAAGGAGTATGCAGTTGCCAATCTATCTTTAGAATCTTACTTATCTGTTCTACCACTTGTGCACAAAAATGTGAAACTCTATCAGAAGACATTGCTACTAGAATCCCAAAGCATGGTTTTATTTCATTGAACAAGACTTTAACCACTTCTCTTGCTTTGTTTGTTCGACAGGGAAAGGCTTCAGGCCTTCCTGAAAACGTGTCAGTCAGAACCAGTAAATAATGATACCCCCCTTTTCTAGGGAGTTCTGAAAAATCAATTTGCCACTGTTGCCCCGAATAATTTCCTTTACCGATTATTCCAAATTTTATTCTATCCTTGGTATTGTGTAAGCAAATGCTACATTGTTGAGTTACTTGTTTTATCATATCGTCCCACTAATGTCTGACTCAGGCTCTTATGCAGTGTGCCAGCTCCCCAATGCGTTTTATTGTGTTCTGTAAGAACTATGGGCCATGTCAAACTAGAGGGTATTACTATGGGGTTATCTTTTAAATATACTCATCCATCTGGTTTCATTTTACCTTTCAAATCTTCAATTAATTTTAAGTCTTCTTTTGTATAATTTGGATATAGTTTGGATTTTACCGTCTGGTATCAAAGACAATGCCTTCACCTCAGTTATTTCAGCTGCCTGCTTAGCCTCTGCCAATCGATTTTCCAATTTCAAAATCGGTGTTCCCCTTTTGGTGTCCCTGACAATGCATGATAGCTACCTTTTCTGGTTGTTTTACAGCCTCTAACAATTTTAAAATTTCTTCAGCATACTTTGTGTTTTCACTGAGCGGTCAGCAATCCATGTTCTTTCCAAATTGCTCCATGAGCATGTACCACGCCGAATGTATATTTAGAATCTGTCCAAATATTTACCCTTTTTCCCGCTGCCAGTTCCAATGCTCTCGTGAGAGCAACTATCTCCGCCTTTTGAGCTGATGTTCCAGGGGGTAAAGGCTTAGACTCGATTACCTGCTGAGTAGTTGTTATAGCATATCCAGCTTTACGTTGTCTTTGCGTAACAAAACTGCTCCCATCCGTGAACCAAGTGTCTTCCGCATCTTCCATGGGCTCCTCCTTAAGGTCTGGTCGGCTGGAATACACAGTCTCTAGAGTTTCTAAACAATCGTGAATCACAGCTTGTGCCGGAGCATCACTAAGAAAAGAGGCTAGATTCACAATATGAATTATCACAATTTCCACGTCGTCCTGTTCTACCAATATTGCTTGATATTTCAAAATCATCAATTCTTGTTTAAGTTGTTTAAAGACTTTTTGTGCTTCTCCAGTCCAGACTAACTTTGACTGGTTAATCTTTATCAATTCACATAGAGGCTTTACCAATAGTCCATAATTATAAATCCAAAGGCGACACCAACCTGTCATTCCTAAAAAGCTTTGTAGCTCCTTTACCATTTGAGGTTCTGGAGTCCGGCAAATGACTTCCTTATGTTCAGTTCCTAGTTCTCGTTGTCCTTCCGAAATGTCAAATCCCAGATAGGTCACACTTTGTTGAGCCAGCTGGACTTTCTGTCAAGAGACTTGATATCTATTTAAACCCAGAAAATTAAGACGACTTATAGTCCATTGAATACAACTCCCTTTAGTCTCGGTAGCTATTAAGAGATCATCTACATATTGTAACAAAGCACCTTCAGTGTCCGGAGGTATCCATGTTTCGAGTTCCCTTGCTAATTGGTTTCCAAAAATAGTGGGGCTATTCTTGAATCCTTGAGGTAGTAATGTCCACGTAAGCTGCGTCTTTCTGCCTGAATCGGGATTTTCCCATTCAAAGGCGAATAGGTTTTGGCTTTCTGTGGCTAAGCCTAGGCAGAAGAAGGCATCTTTTAAATCCAGTACGGTAAACCAGACTTGACTATTCTTTAATTTAGTCAGCAAAGTATAAGGGTTTGCCACTACTGGATGTATATCCTCAGTGATTTTATTTATGGCCCTCAAATCCTGAACTAGCCTATAGCTTTTTCATCTGCCTTTTTAATTGGCAATATGGGTGCATTGTATTCTGATTCGCATTCAATCAATAATCCATACTGTAAAAATTGATCAATTATCTCTTTAATTCCTTTCCTATCTTCTATCCTCAAAGGATATTACTTAACCTTAACGGGTTTCTCTCCTGGCTTTAATTTAATAATTATTAAGGTCACATTTTTAGCTCTTCCAGGGACTTCGGTAGCCCAAACTCCTGGACATACTTGATCTGTGATCTCTAAAGGTATTTCACTTTTAGGGTCAGTTTGTATTAGTGCCAAGCTTAACACATTTATTAGTTGTTCTTCTCCTGTTCTTAATTCCATTTTCCCTTTTTCAAAGACAATTTCTGCTCCTACTTGCTCTAATAAATCTCTACCTAAGAGTGCCCATGAGGAGCTAGGCATAGATAAAAATCTGTGTATGCCCCATTGTTTCCCTAACTTGTACTTCAAAGGTTCACAAAAATAAGCCTTTTCGGTTACACCTTGTCCTGGTTTCAGTTAGAACAGAGTTAATTTTCTTCCTAGTAGCTGGGAGAATGCTATGTTTTGGCTTAGGGTGAGAAGAGTGCTGGTAACACCCCAATGTTTTAATTGTTGCAGAGCAATGCTTATAGCAAGCCAAGGACATCTCAGCTTCTTGCTCTGTCCTGCCAACAGGCAGGCTGGGGGTGCAGTAAGAGCTGGGAGGGGACAGACCCAGGACAGGTGACCCAAACTAGCCAAAGGGGTATTCCATAGCATCTGACGTCAGGCTAAACAATACATAGGGGTGGCTAGCCAGGGGGAGGGGGCCGGACTGCTCGGGGTTAGGCTGGGCATCGGTCAGCGGGTGGTGAGCAATTGCATTGTGCATCACTTGTTTGTACACATTATTAGTAGTGGTACTATTATCATCATTGTATTATTATTATTATTATTATTATTATTATTATTATTATTATTATTATTATTATTATTTTGTCTTATTAAACTGTCTTTATCTCAACTCACAGGCTTCACTTTCCATTTCTCTCCCCCGTCCCAGAGAGGGAGGGGGAGGGTGAGCGAACAGCTGCGTGGTGTTTAGCTGCCGGCCGGGTTAAACCACGACACACCTTTTACCCTAACATAATAATTCTGTGAAGGCATTAATGCTTGATTTAGAACTGAATACGTTGCCCCATAGCAATAAGAAATTTCACTTCCATTCCTCCCCTAGCTTCATTATAACCAGTGGAGGATCCGCTAGGGTAGATTCCCCAGGTCCCCGTTATTCCTGTTGAAATCAGGGGTTGATTACCCTAGGAAAAGGCTAGTCAATTTGTCCTCCAAAGCCAGGTCCAAACCGTTTTGTTTTATTTATTTATTTATTTATTTATTTATTTTCATTACATTTCAGAGTTGGTCCAAAAATTCCATAGGGCTTTCTTTTAGACCTTGTTGGAAGCATATTCTCAATTCCCAATTCATCCAGGTTTTAGTATTTACTTAACCGTTCATGATTTTCAGGATGATTCGGGTCTTAGTGGGGGTCGGTCAGGGGAATGCAATTGTCCACAGTTCCCTGAACGGTCCCATCAGCAATCTGAGCTCGCACATGAACTCAGGTTGTTTTAAGAGTTGACCTCTTTTCTGTTTCTGTGACAACTCTCTCGGACCGATCATGGTCCCTTTGCCCAAAAGGGCTAACACCCCTGATTTTAAGATCTCTGCCTCGGGCAGAGGCAGAACTATTAACATTCCTACATCCTCTTTCCCTGCTCATTCAACTTCAAACACCTTTAACACTTTCAACAACCCTTTTAACACTTCCTTTATCTTTCTCCAGCCTGTACTTCTCTAATGCCAACATCAAAGGTTCAGTCAGGGGCCAACTTAATTCCCTACCTTTTCCCACCAAGATGCTGAAACATCAGTATACAACATTTCATCCTGTTCTGCTTCTCAAAAAACAACATTAACTGTAGCAAAATATTATAGTTTAAAGTTCCATTTAGGGGCCACTTTTCTCCACATTCCAGCTTATAAAGCGGCCACCACTGATTACGATATTTTATCAATGTTTTCCTGTTCACACTTCCACCGGCAGATCCTCCAATATCCTTCCAGTGACTTAAAACACATCCTAACACACTTTTCTTTAAAATTTCACTGCTTGTTTGCCCCCCCAGTTTCCAGTTTACACTTTCAGAATACACATGTTACTTACAAAAGCGTATCACAAAACGTATCACTCACAAAAATACGGGCACGCAATATCTTTCAGTAGCGATGTCACAAAACTACTATTACCAGCAATATTGCCAAAATCACAGTAACAATAGTCAGAGTCAAATTCCACATGCGATAAGTCAGAAAACCGAACTGTGTAACACCGTAACGATATCTTTCTTATAACAATGCCACGAACCTACTATTACCACCAGGAAAATAGCCAAAATCGCAGTAACAAGAACCAGAGTTAAATACCATACTCCATGAGTCAGAAAACCGAAATAGACAACACAATTCCAGATGGACCTTAAAGCGAGCTCCTTCCTTAAGGTCCCCAAACATGTACTTATGGTGCTAACCACAAAGTATATACCAAACACTGCCTCGCAGAAGATCACCTTCTGACTTACAGACAGTTCCAGATGACCGGTCTACCAGAAAAACAAACCAGAATAAAGAATATACTCACTTACAATGATGGGGTCCTTGTCTGCCTCCGCAGTGATCCGGTGAGTCGAGGAGTCCCTCCAGGAAATCCCGGGGGTACCCTAGGGAGTCCTGTTCCCAGCAGGTCCTGCAGTCCGGCAGAGAGGTTGTCCCATCTGGGTCGCCAAATTGATTCAAAGATCGAAGCCAAAATTCCTTTAAGTGGTATATTCTTTATTGCAGCGCTGGATGCACGGGGGATCTCTCCACCTATCGTGCATACCCAAAGCAGAAAGCAGTCTTGAATTTATACAAACAATCTATCAATATTCTACAAGCACCTATACATATGCATTACCTATCCCCGCCTTCCCTCGCTTCTCATGCTAATTAGCCTTTTGGCACCTTGCGCCTGCGCAGAGCCTTCCAAGAATTGTGGGCAGGGGTCTTTGGGACGTGGGCAGGGGTCTTTGGGAGGAAGACCCCGAGTCTTCCTCACAGTGTACTTTTCACCTTTGGTCAGGAATCTGCTGAATTGGCATGTTTCTTAATTGCAAGAGCTGGTTGTTGCCAATTCTCCCGTTTGTTGTATCTTTATAATGAATTCCAATGTCCAGTTTCGAGACTTACAGTCCTTACATTCGTTTCTCTGTCCGCCTGCCGCTTCCTTATCATGAGTTCCAGTGTCTTGTTTCGAGATATACAGTCCTTGTCTGGGGATTGTCCTTGCCTCCCCAATACCTCCTTAATCAATCCCCCCTTTTCTTTTCCCATGCAAATTCTTTTGCATCAGATACTTTCATTATTTACAGTAACACAACAAAGCAGGCATCTAAACAACATGCACACAAATATTCCTAACACTACTAATACGATTAGAGCAATGAATACTTGTTTCAACCATTGGAAATTGGGCAACCAGGAGGTTAACTTATTCCATAGTTCACTAAAACTCCATGAAAGATCATCTTTACTGATCTCATGTAGGATCCTGGTCTGCTTCCATATTTCTTCCAGGTCGGTAGAGATCCTTCCACTCTGATCTACATACATACAACAACTTGTGTTTATTACTGTACAGACTCCCCCTTGAGTGGCCAGTAACAAGTCTAGGGCCGTCCGATTTTGTAACACTACCTGTGATAAACTAGATATCTCTTCTTGTTGAGCCTTTATAGCATCCAGAATTTTGTTTTCTAACTTCTCTATAATTGCAGAAATATTAACTATTGCCTTTTCCAATTCACTCACTCCTAACCATGGGATAAACCATCGCACAAAACTATGAAAAGGGGTGTGTCTCTCTACCAATGGATTGTTAATTTTTCATCTGATTCTCCGGATATGATTTCTCAAGTAACCTCGAGGCACTACATCATGTACTGTCATATTGGGGACTACCGCTCCAAGAGTGCAAGTTCCCTTCCAATTCTCAGGCAAGACCTTACGGGCTGTATCATTGCATAGCCAATACCACCCTTTTCCTTCTGGAACCGTCCAGCTGGTTGAATTTGCCCAGCCGCTAGTCGTACTAATATCAATTGTTCAATTACAAGATGTCTGATTTCCCACATAAGTAGTATCCGTATTTATACAATGCTGTTTTCCTATACCCTTAGGCGGGTTACACCTTTGTACACATACATAATAGGATTCTAACGGCATGAAGCTACTCACTTCTAGTTCCAAAACTGCTTAATATTTTCGACCCCAAGACGTGTTTTCCCACAAATTAGTCCAAGATAAGTTTGCAGGCAAGGGAATCCCAATTAACGATACACCCTTATTCCCATGCTGTGGCAGATGGGTGCATACCCAACAGTTCGTCTTATTAGTTACTTGAGAAATTGTTTGTATTAAGGTCAGGTGTAAGTTCTCATCCCAAGTTGCCCACCCCAAATCCGAGAACCGCACCCCTGCAATCATTAGGATCTGGAAAACCGTAATTTTGTTGGTCCAATTGGAGTGGTGGTCCATATCCTCGCCGGGGCCTTCTTCACCCTTGAATTGTGGATCCAAGCTGCTTGCTTCTTAATCTTAATGGCGGTGTGTGTTGTCAGTAATACTTGGTATGCTCCCATCCACTTTCCTTCCATTTTTCCTGCACGGGTTGTCCTGAAAAAGTCTTTATATATATATAATCCCCGAGCATAAAGGGGTGGATTGGTTGATCCAACCCTCTAGCCCTGGTCCCTAAAACAAATGTATGTACTTTATTTAATTGTTTCTGAAGTTCAGTTATATAAGCATATAAATATTCTGATCCTAACTGCGTTAGGTCCTCTCCACTAAATAGAAATTGCTATGGCCTTCCATATAAGATTTTGAAGGGACTCAAATTTCCTTTTATTCTAGGTTTAACTCTAATTCCAAGTAATGCTAAAGGGAGGGATTGAGGCCATGACAAATTAGCTTCTTATCCAATTTTAGCTATTTATTGTTTAATTAAATGGTTCATTTTTTCTACCTGTCCACTTGCCTGTGGTCTATAAGGAGTATGCAGTTGCCAATCTATCTTTAGAATCTTACTTATCTGTTCTACCACTTGTGCACAAAAATGTGAAACTCTATCAGAAGACATTGCTACTAGAATCCCAAAGCATGGTATTATTTCATTGAACAAGACTTTAACCACTTCTCTTGCTTTGTTTGTTCGACAGGGAAAGGCTTCAGGCCTTCCTGAAAACGTGTCAGTCAGAACCAGTAAATAATGATACCCCCCTTTTCTAGGGAGTTCTGAAAAATCAATTTGCCACTGTTGCCCCGAATAATTTCCTTTACCGATTATTCCAAATTTTATTCTATCCTTGGTATTGTGTAAGCAAATGCTACATTGTTGAGTTACTTGTTTTATCATATCGTCCCACTAATGTCTGACTCAGGCTCTTATGCAGTGTGCCAGCTCCCCAATGCGTTTTATTGTGTTCTGTAAGAACTATGGGCCATGTCAAACTAGAGGGTATTACTATGGGGTTATCTTTTAAATATACTCATCCATCTGGTTTCATTTTACCTTTCAAATCTTCAATTAATTTTAAGTCTTCTTTTGTATAATTTGGATATAGTTTGGATTTTACCGTCTGGTATCAAAGACAATGCCTTCACCTCAGTTATTTCAGCTGCCTGCTTAGCCTCTGCCAATCGATTTTCCAATTTCAAAATCGGTGTTCCCCTTTTGGTGTCCCTGACAATGCATGATAGCTACCTTTTCTGGTTGTTTTACAGCCTCTAACAATTTTAAAATTTCTTCAGCATACTTTGTGTTTTCACTGAGCGGTCAGCAATCCATGTTCTTTCCAAATTGCTCCATGAGCATGTACCACGCCGAATGTATATTTAGAATCTGTCCAAATATTTACCCTTTTTCCCGCTGCCAGTTCCAATGCTCTCGTGAGAGCAACTATCTCCGCCTTTTGAGCTGATGTTCCAGGGGGTAAAGGCTTAGACTCGATTACCTGCCGAGTAGTTGTTATAGCATATCCAGCTTTACGTTGTCTTTGCGTAACAAAACTGCTCCCATCCGTGAACCAAGTGTCTTCCGCATCTTCCATGGGCTCCTCCTTAAGGTCTGGTCGGCTGGAATACACAGACTCTAGAGTTTCTAAACAATCGTGAATCACAGCTTGTGCCGGAGCATCACTAAGAAAAGAGGCTAGATTCACAATATGAATTATCACAATTTCCACGTCGTCCTGTTCTACCAATATTGCTTGATATTTCAAAATCATCAATTCTTGTTTAAGTTGTTTAAAGACTTTTTGTGCTTCTCCAGTCCAGACTAACTTTGACTGGTTAATCTTTATCAATTCACATAGAGGCTTTACCAATAGTCCATAATTATAAATCCAAAGGCGACACCAACCTGTCATTCCTAAAAAGCTTTGTAGCTCCTTTACCATTTGAGGTTCTGGAGTCCGGCAAATGACTTCCTTATGTTCAGTTCCTAGTTCTCGTTGTCCTTCCGAAATGTCAAATCCCAGATAGGTCACACTTTGTTGAGCCAGCTGGACTTTCTGTCAAGAGACTTGATATCTATTTAAACCCAGAAAATTAAGACGACTTATAGTCCATTGAATACAACTCCCTTTAGTCTCGGTAGCTATTAAGAGATCATCTACATATTGTAACAAAGCACCTTCAGTGTCCGGAGGTATCCATGTTTCGAGTTCCCTTGCTAATTGGTTTCCAAAAATAGTGGGGCTATTCTTGAATCCTTGAGGTAGTAATGTCCACGTAAGCTGCGTCTTTCTGCCTGAATCGGGATTTTCCCATTCAAAGGCGAATAGGTTTTGGCTTTCTGTGGCTAAGCCTAGGCAGAAGAAGGCATCTTTTAAATCCAGTACGGTAAACCAGACTTGACTATTCTTTAATTTAGTCAGCAAAGTATAAGGGTTTGCCACTACTGGATGTATATCCTCAGTGATTTTATTTATGGCCCTCAAATCCTGAACTAGCCTATAGCTTTTTCATCTGCCTTTTTAATTGGCAATATGGGTGCATTGTATTCTGATTCGCATTCAATCAATAATCCATACTGTAAAAATTGATCAATTATCTCTTTAATTCCTTTCCTATCTTCTATCCTCAAAGGATATTACTTAACCTTAACGGGTTTCTCTCCTGGCTTTAATTTAATAATTATTAAGGTCACATTTTTAGCTCTTCCAGGGACTTCGGTAGCCCAAACTCCTGGACATACTTGATCTGTGATCTCTAAAGGTATTTCACTTTTAGGGTCAGTTTGTATTAGTGCCAAGCTTAACACATTTATTAGTTGTTCTTCTCCTGTTCTTAATTCCATTTTCCCTTTTTCAAAGACAATTTCTGCTCCTACTTGCTCTAATAAATCTCTACCTAAGAGTGCCCATGAGGAGCTAGGCATAGATAAAAATCTGTGTATGCCCCATTGTTTCCCTAACTTGTACTTCAAAGGTTCACAAAAATAAGCCTTTTCGGTTACACCTTGTCCTGGTTTCAGTTAGAACAGAGTTAATTTTCTTCCTAGTAGCTGGGAGAATGCTATGTTTTGGCTTAGGGTGAGAAGAGTGCTGGTAACACCCCAATGTTTTAATTGTTGCAGAGCAATGCTTATAGCAAGCCAAGGACATCTCAGCTTCTTGCTCTGTCCTGCCAACAGGCAGGCTGGGGGTGCAGTAAGAGCTGGGAGGGGACAGACCCAGGACAGGTGACCCAAACTAGCCAAAGGGGTATTCCATAGCATCTGACGTCAGGCTAAACAATACATAGGGGTGGCTAGCCAGGGGGAGGGGGCCGGACTGCTCGGGGTTAGGCTGGGCATCGGTCAGCGGGTGGTGAGCAATTGCATTGTGCATCACTTGTTTGTACACATTATTAGTAGTGGTACTATTATCATCATTGTATTATTATTATTATTATTATTATTATTATTATTATTATTATTATTATTATTATTATTTTGTCTTATTAAACTGTCTTTATCTCAACTCACAGGCTTCACTTTCCATTTCTCTCCCCCGTCCCAGAGAGGGAGGGGGAGGGTGAGCGAACAGCTGCGTGGTGTTTAGCTGCCGGCCGGGTTAAACCACGACACACCTTTTACCCTAACATAATAATTCTGTGAAGGCATTAATGCTTGATTTAGAACTGAATACGTTGCCCCATAGCAATAAGAAATTTCACTTCCATTCCTCCCCTAGCTTCATTATAACCAGTGGAGGATCCGCTAGGGTAGATTCCCCAGGTCCCCGTTATTCCTGTTGAAATCAGGGGTTGATTACCCTAGGAAAAGGCTAGTCAATTTGTCCTCCAAAGCCAGGTCCAAACCGTTTTGTTTTATTTATTTATTTATTTATTTATTTATTTTCATTACATTTCAGAGTTGGTCCAAAAATTCCATAGGGCTTTCTTTTAGACCTTGTTGGAAGCATATTCTCAATTCCCAATTCATCCAGGTTTTAGTATTTACTTAACCGTTCATGATTTTCAGGATGATTCGGGTCTTAGTGGGGGTCGGTCAGGGGAATGCAATTGTCCACAGTTCCCTGAACGGTCCCATCAGCAATCTGAGCTCGCACATGAACTCAGGTTGTTTTAAGAGTTGACCTCTTTTCTGTTTCTGTGACAACTCTCTCGGACCGATCATGGTCCCTTTGCCCAAAAGGGCTAACACCCCTGATTTTAAGATCTCTGCCTCGGGCAGAGGCAGAACTATTAACATTCCTACATCCTCTTTCCCTGCTCATTCAACTTCAAACACCTTTAACACTTTCAACAACCCTTTTAACACTTCCTTTATCTTTCTCCAGCCTGTACTTCTCTAATGCCAACATCAAAGGTTCAGTCAGGGGCCAACTTAATTCCCTACCTTTTCCCACCAAGATGCTGAAACATCAGTATACAACATTTCATCCTGTTCTGCTTCTCAAAAAACAACATTAACTGTAGCAAAATATTATAGTTTAAAGTTCCATTTAGGGGCCACTTTTCTCCACATTCCAGCTTATAAAGCGGCCACCACTGATTACGATATTTTATCAATGTTTTCCTGTTCACACTTCCACCGGCAGATCCTCCAATATCCTTCCAGTGACTTAAAACACATCCTAACACACTTTTCTTTAAAATTTCACTGCTTGTTTGCCCCCCCAGTTTCCAGTTTACACTTTCAGAATACACATGTTACTTACAAAAGCGTATCACAAAACGTATCACTCACAAAAATACGGGCACGCAATATCTTTCAGTAGCGATGTCACAAAACTACTATTACCAGCAATATTGCCAAAATCACAGTAACAATAGTCAGAGTCAAATTCCACATGCGATAAGTCAGAAAACCGAACTGTGTAACACCGTAACGATATCTTTCTTATAACAATGCCACGAACCTACTATTACCACCAGGAAAATAGCCAAAATCGCAGTAACAAGAACCAGAGTTAAATACCATACTCCATGAGTCAGAAAACCGAAATAGACAACACAATTCCAGATGGACCTTAAAGCGAGCTCCTTCCTTAAGGTCCCCAAACATGTACTTATGGTGCTAACCACAAAGTATATACCAAACACTGCCTCGCAGAAGATCACCTTCTGACTTACAGACAGTTCCAGATGACCGGTCTACCAGAAAAACAAACCAGAATAAAGAATATACTCACTTACAATGATGGGGTCCTTGTCTGCCTCCGCAGTGATCCGGTGAGTCGAGGAGTCCCTCCAGGAAATCCCGGGGGTACCCTAGGGAGTCCTGTTCCCAGCAGGTCCTGCAGTCCGGCAGAGAGGTTGTCCCATCTGGGTCGCCAAATTGATTCAAAGATCGAAGCCAAAATTCCTTTAAGTGGTATATTCTTTATTGCAGCGCTGGATGCACGGGGGATCTCTCCACCTATCGTGCATACCCAAAGCAGAAAGCAGTCTTGAATTTATACAAACAATCTATCAATATTCTACAAGCACCTATACATATGCATTACCTATCCCCGCCTTCCCTCGCTTCTCATGCTAATTAGCCTTTTGGCACCTTGCGCCTGCGCAGAGCCTTCCAAGAATTGTGGGCAGGGGTCTTTGGGACGTGGGCAGGGGTCTTTGGGAGGAAGACCCCGAGTCTTCCTCACAGTGTACTTTTCACCTTTGGTCAGGAATCTGCTGAATTGGCATGTTTCTTAATTGCAAGAGCTGGTTGTTGCCAATTCTCCCGTTTGTTGTATCTTTATAATGAATTCCAATGTCCAGTTTCGAGACTTACAGTCCTTACATTCGTTTCTCTGTCCGCCTGCCGCTTCCTTATCATGAGTTCCAGTGTCTTGTTTCGAGATATACAGTCCTTGTCTGGGGATTGTCCTTGCCTCCCCAATACCTCCTTAATCAATCCCCCCTTTTCTTTTCCCATGCAAATTCTTTTGCATCAGATACTTTCATTATTTACAGTAACACAACAAAGCAGGCATCTAAACAACATGCACACAAATATTCCTAACACTACTAATACGATTAGAGCAATGAATACTTGTTTCAACCATTGGAAATTGGGCAACCAGGAGGTTAACTTAGTCCATAGTTCACTAAAACTCCATGAAAGATCATCTTTACTGATCTCATGTAGGATCCTGGTCTGCTTCCATATTTCTTCCAGGTCGGTAGAGATCCTTCCACTCTGATCTACATACATACAACAACTTGTGTTTATTACTGTACAGACTCCCCCTTGAGTGGCCAGTAACAAGTCTAGGGCCGTCCGATTTTGTAACACTACCTGTGATAAACTAGATATCTCTTCTTGTTGAGCCTTTATAGCATCCAGAATTTTGTTTTCTAACTTCTCTATAATTGCAGAAATATTAACTATTGCCTTTTCCAATTCACTCACTCCTAACCATGGGATAAACCATCGCACAAAACTATGAAAAGGGGTGTGTCTCTCTACCAATGGATTGTTAATTTTTCATCTGATTCTCCGGATATGATTTCTCAAGTAACCTCGAGGCACTACATCATGTACTGTCATATTGGGGACTACCGCTCCAAGAGTGCAAGTTCCCTTCCAATTCTCAGGCAAGACCTTACGGGCTGTATCATTGCATAGCCAATACCACCCTTTTCCTTCTGGAACCGTCCAGCTGGTTGAATTTGCCCAGCCGCTAGTCGTACTAATATCAATTGTTCAATTACAAGATGTCTGATTTCCCACATAAGTAGTATCCGTATTTATACAATGCTGTTTTCCTATACCCTTAGGCGGGTTACACCTTTGTACACATACATAATAGGATTCTAACGGCATGAAGCTACTCACTTCTAGTTCCAAAACTGCTTAATATTTTCGACCCCAAGACGTGTTTTCCCACAAATTAGTCCAAGATAAGTTTGCAGGCAAGGGAATCCCAATTAACGATACACCCTTATTCCCATGCTGTGGCAGATGGGTGCATACCCAACAGTTCGTCTTATTAGTTACTTGAGAAATTGTTTGTATTAAGGTCAGGTGTAAGTTCTCATCCCAAGTTGCCCACCCCAAATCCGAGAACCGCACCCCTGCAATCATTAGGATCTGGAAAACCGTAATTTTGTTGGTCCAATTGGAGTGGTGGTCCATATCCTCGCCGGGGCCTTCTTCACCCTTGAATTGTGGATCCAAGCTGCTTGCTTCTTAATCTTAATGGCGGTGTGTGTTGTCAGTAATACTTGGTATGCTCCCATCCACTTTCCTTCCATTTTTCCTGCACGGGTTGTCCTGAAAAAGTCTTTATATATATATAATCCCCGAGCATAAAGGGGTGGATTGGTTGATCCAACCCTCTAGCCCTGGTCCCTAAAACAAATGTATGTACTTTATTTAATTGTTTCTGAAGTTCAGTTATATAAGCATATAAATATTCTGATCCTAACTGCGTTAGGTCCTCTCCACTAAATAGAAATTGCTATGGCCTTCCATATAAGATTTTGAAGGGACTCAAATTTCCTTTTATTCTAGGTTTAACTCTAATTCCAAGTAATGCTAAAGGGAGGGATTGAGGCCATGACAAATTAGCTTCTTATCCAATTTTAGCTATTTATTGTTTAATTAAATGGTTCATTTTTTCTACCTGTCCACTTGCCTGTGGTCTATAAGGAGTATGCAGTTGCCAATCTATCTTTAGAATCTTACTTATCTGTTCTACCACTTGTGCACAAAAATGTGAAACTCTATCAGAAGACATTGCTACTAGAATCCCAAAGCATGGTTTTATTTCATTGAACAAGACTTTAACCACTTCTCTTGCTTTGTTTGTTCGACAGGGAAAGGCTTCAGGCCTTCCTGAAAACGTGTCAGTCAGAACCAGTAAATAATGATACCCCCCTTTTCTAGGGAGTTCTGAAAAATCAATTTGCCACTGTTGCCCCGAATAATTTCCTTTACCGATTATTCCAAATTTTATTCTATCCTTGGTATTGTGTAAGCAAATGCTACATTGTTGAGTTACTTGTTTTATCATATCGTCCCACTAATGTCTGACTCAGGCTCTTATGCAGTGTGCCAGCTCCCCAATGCGTTTTATTGTGTTCTGTAAGAACTATGGGCCATGTCAAACTAGAGGGTATTACTATGGGGTTATCTTTTAAATATACTCATCCATCTGGTTTCATTTTACCTTTCAAATCTTCAATTAATTTTAAGTCTTCTTTTGTATAATTTGGATATAGTTTGGATTTTACCGTCTGGTATCAAAGACAATGCCTTCACCTCAGTTATTTCAGCTGCCTGCTTAGCCTCTGCCAATCGATTTTCCAATTTCAAAATCGGTGTTCCCCTTTTGGTGTCCCTGACAATGCATGATAGCTACCTTTTCTGGTTGTTTTACAGCCTCTAACAATTTTAAAATTTCTTCAGCATACTTTGTGTTTTCACTGAGCGGTCAGCAATCCATGTTCTTTCCAAATTGCTCCATGAGCATGTACCACGCCGAATGTATATTTAGAATCTGTCCAAATATTTACCCTTTTTCCCGCTGCCAGTTCCAATGCTCTCGTGAGAGCAACTATCTCCGCCTTTTGAGCTGATGTTCCAGGGGGTAAAGGCTTAGACTCGATTACCTGCTGAGTAGTTGTTATAGCATATCCAGCTTTACGTTGTCTTTGCGTAACAAAACTGCTCCCATCCGTGAACCAAGTGTCTTCCGCATCTTCCATGGGCTCCTCCTTAAGGTCTGGTCGGCTGGAATACACAGTCTCTAGAGTTTCTAAACAATCGTGAATCACAGCTTGTGCCGGAGCATCACTAAGAAAAGAGGCTAGATTCACAATATGAATTATCACAATTTCCACGTCGTCCTGTTCTACCAATATTGCTTGATATTTCAAAATCATCAATTCTTGTTTAAGTTGTTTAAAGACTTTTTGTGCTTCTCCAGTCCAGACTAACTTTGACTGGTTAATCTTTATCAATTCACATAGAGGCTTTACCAATAGTCCATAATTATAAATCCAAAGGCGACACCAACCTGTCATTCCTAAAAAGCTTTGTAGCTCCTTTACCATTTGAGGTTCTGGAGTCCGGCAAATGACTTCCTTATGTTCAGTTCCTAGTTCTCGTTGTCCTTCCGAAATGTCAAATCCCAGATAGGTCACACTTTGTTGAGCCAGCTGGACTTTCTGTCAAGAGACTTGATATCCATTTAAACCCAGAAAATTAAGACGACTTATAGTCCATTGAATACAACTCCCTTTAGTCTCGGTAGCTATTAAGAGATCATCTACATATTGTAACAAAGCACCTTCAGTGTCCGGAGGTATCCATGTTTCGAGTTCCCTTGCTAATTGGTTTCCAAAAATAGTGGGGCTATTCTTGAATCCTTGAGGTAGTAATGTCCACGTAAGCTGCGTCTTTCTGCCTGAATCGGGATTTTCCCATTCAAAGGCGAATAGGTTTTGGCTTTCTGTGGCTAAGCCTAGGCAGAAGAAGGCATCTTTTAAATCCAGTACGGTAAACCAGACTTGACTATTCTTTAATTTAGTCAGCAAAGTATAAGGGTTTGCCACTACTGGATGTATATCCTCAGTGATTTTATTTATGGCCCTCAAATCCTGAACTAGCCTATAGCTTTTTCATCTGCCTTTTTAATTGGCAATATGGGTGCATTGTATTCTGATTCGCATTCAATCAATAATCCATACTGTAAAAATTGATCAATTATCTCTTTAATTCCTTTCCTATCTTCTATCCTCAAAGGATATTACTTAACCTTAACGGGTTTCTCTCCTGGCTTTAATTTAATAATTATTAAGGTCACATTTTTAGCTCTTCCAGGGACTTCGGTAGCCCAAACTCCTGGACATACTTGATCTGTGATCTCTAAAGGTATTTCACTTTTAGGGTCAGTTTGTATTAGTGCCAAGCTTAACACATTTATTAGTTGTTCTTCTCCTGTTCTTAATTCCATTTTCCCTTTTTCAAAGACAATTTCTGCTCCTACTTGCTCTAATAAATCTCTACCTAAGAGTGCCCATGAGGAGCTAGGCATAGATAAAAATCTGTGTATGCCCCATTGTTTCCCTAACTTGTACTTCAAAGGTTCACAAAAATAAGCCTTTTCGGTTACACCTTGTCCTGGTTTCAGTTAGAACAGAGTTAATTTTCTTCCTAGTAGCTGGGAGAATGCTATGTTTTGGCTTAGGGTGAGAAGAGTGCTGGTAACACCCCAATGTTTTAATTGTTGCAGAGCAATGCTTATAGCAAGCCAAGGACATCTCAGCTTCTTGCTCTGTCCTGCCAACAGGCAGGCTGGGGGTGCAGTAAGAGCTGGGAGGGGACAGACCCAGGACAGGTGACCCAAACTAGCCAAAGGGGTATTCCATAGCATCTGACGTCAGGCTAAACAATACATAGGGGTGGCTAGCCAGGGGGAGGGGGCCGGACTGCTCGGGGTTAGGCTGGGCATCGGTCAGCGGGTGGTGAGCAATTGCATTGTGCATCACTTGTTTGTACACATTATTAGTAGTGGTACTATTATCATCATTGTATTATTATTATTATTATTATTATTATTATTATTATTATTATTATTATTATTATTATTATTATTTTGTCTTATTAAACTGTCTTTATCTCAACTCACAGGCTTCACTTTCCATTTCTCTCCCCCGTCCCAGAGAGGGAGGGGGAGGGTGAGCGAACAGCTGCGTGGTGTTTAGCTGCCGGCCGGGTTAAACCACGACACACCTTTTACCCTAACATAATAATTCTGTGAAGGCATTAATGCTTGATTTAGAACTGAATACGTTGCCCCATAGCAATAAGAAATTTCACTTCCATTCCTCCCCTAGCTTCATTATAACCAGTGGAGGATCCGCTAGGGTAGATTCCCCAGGTCCCCGTTATTCCTGTTGAAATCAGGGGTTGATTACCCTAGGAAAAGGCTAGTCAATTTGTCCTCCAAAGCCAGGTCCAAACCGTTTTGTTTTATTTATTTATTTATTTATTTATTTATTTTCATTACATTTCAGAGTTGGTCCAAAAATTCCATAGGGCTTTCTTTTAGACCTTGTTGGAAGCATATTCTCAATTCCCAATTCATCCAGGTTTTAGTATTTACTTAACCGTTCATAATTTTCAGGATGATTCGGGTCTTAGTGGGGGTCGGTCAGGGGAATGCAATTGTCCACAGTTCCCTGAACGGTCCCATCAGCAATCTGAGCTCGCACATGAACTCAGGTTGTTTTAAGAGTTGACCTCTTTTCTGTTTCTGTGACAACTCTCTCGGACCGATCATGGTCCCTTTGCCCTAAAGGGCTAACACCCCTGATTTTAAGATCTCTGCCTCGGGCAGAGGCAGAACTATTAACATTCCTACATCCTCTTTCCCTGCTCATTCAACTTCAAACACCTTTAACACTTTCAACAACCCTTTTAACACTTCCTTTATCTTTCTCCAGCCTGTACTTCTCTAATGCCAACATCAAAGGTTCAGTCAGGGGCCAACTTAATTCCCTACCTTTTCCCACCAAGATGCTGAAACATCAGTATACAACATTTCATCCTGTTCTGCTTCTCAAAAAACAACATTAACTGTAGCAAAATATTATAGTTTAAAGTTCCATTTAGGGGCCACTTTTCTCCACATTCCAGCTTATAAAGCGGCCACCACTGATTACGATATTTTATCAATGTTTTCCTGTTCACACTTCCACCGGCAGATCCTCCAATATCCTTCCAGTGACTTAAAACACATCCTAACACACTTTTCTTTAAAATTTCACTGCTTGTTTGCCCCCCCAGTTTCCAGTTTACACTTTCAGAATACACACGTTACTTACAAAAGCGTATCACAAAACGTATCACTCACAAAAATACGGGCACGCAATATCTTTCAGTAGCGATGTCACAAAACTACTATTACCAGCAATATTGCCAAAATCACAGTAACAATAGTCAGAGTCAAATTCCACATGCGATAAGTCAGAAAACCGAACTGTGTAACACCGTAACGATATCTTTCTTATAACAATGCCATGAACCTACTATTACCACCAGGAAAATAGCCAAAATCGCAGTAACAAGAACCAGAGTTAAATACCATACTCCATGAGTCAGAAAACCGAAATAGACAACACAATTCCAGATGGACCTTAAAGCGAGCTCCTTCCTTAAGGTCCCCAAACATGTACTTATGGTGCTAACCACAAAGTATATACCAAACACTGCCTCGCAGAAGATCACCTTCTGACTTACAGACAGTTCCAGATGACCGGTCTACCAGAAAAACAAACCAGAATAAAGAATATACTCACTTACAATGATGGGGTCCTTGTCTGCCTCCGCAGTGATCCGGTGAGTCGAGGAGTCCCTCCGGGAAATCCCGGGGGTACCCTAGGGAGTCCTGTTCCCAGCAGGTCCTGCAGTCCGGCAGAGAGGTTGTCCCATCTGGGTCGCCAAATTGATTCAAAGATCGAAGCCAAAATTCCTTTAAGTGGTATATTCTTTATTGCAGCGCTGGATGCACGGGGGATCTCTCCACCTATCGTGCATACCCAAAGCAGAAAGCAGTCTTGAATTTATACAATCAATCTATCAATATTCTACAAGCACCTATACATATGCATTACCTATCCCCGCCTTCCCTCGCTTCTCATGCTAATTAGCCTTTTGGCACCTTGCGCCTGCGCAGAGCCTTCCAAGAATTGTGGGCAGGGGTCTTTGGGACGTGGGCAGGGGTCTTTGGGAGGAAGACCCCGAGTCTTCCTCACAGTGTACTTTTCACCTTTGGTCAGGAATCTGCTGAATTGGCATGTTTCTTAATTGCAAGAGCTGGTTGTTGCCAATTCTCCCGTTTGTTGTATCTTTATAATGAATTCCAATGTCCAGTTTCGAGACTTACAGTCCTTACATTCGTTTCTCTGTCCGCCTGCCGCTTCCTTATCATGAGTTCCAGTGTCTTGTTTCGAGATATACAGTCCTTGTCTGGGGATTGTCCTTGCCTCCCCAATACCTCCTTAATCAATCCCCCCTTTTCTTTTCCCATGCAAATTCTTTTGCATCAGATACTTTCATTATTTACAGTAACACAACAAAGCAGGCATCTAAACAACATGCACACAAATATTCCTAACACTACTAATACGATTAGAGCAATGAATACTTGTTTCAACCATTGGAAATTGGGCAACCAGGAGGTTAACTTAGTCCATAGTTCACTAAAACTCCATGAAAGATCATCTTTACTGATCTCATGTAGGATCCTGGTCTGCTTCCATATTTCTTCCAGGTCGGTAGAGATCCTTCCACTCTGATCTACATACATACAACAACTTGTGTTTATTACTGTACAGACTCCCCCTTGAGTGGCCAGTAACAAGTCTAGGGCCGTCCGATTTTGTAACACTACCTGTGATAAACTAGATATCTCTTCTTGTTGAGCCTTTATAGCATCCAGAATTTTGTTTTCTAACTTCTCTATAATTGCAGAAATATTAACTATTGCCTTTTCCAATTCACTCACTCCTAACCATGGGATAAACCATCGCACAAAACTATGAAAAGGGGTGTGTCTCTCTACCAATGGATTGTTAATTTTTCATCTGATTCTCCGGATATGATTTCTCAAGTAACCTCGAGGCACTACATCATGTACTGTCATATTGGGGACTACCGCTCCAAGAGTGCAAGTTCCCTTCCAATTCTCAGGCAAGACCTTACGGGCTGTATCATTGCATAGCCAATACCACCCTTTTCCTTCTGGAACCGTCCAGCTGGTTGAATTTGCCCAGCCGCTAGTCGTACTAATATCAATTGTTCAATTACAAGATGTCTGATTTCCCACATAAGTAGTATCCGTATTTATACAATGCTGTTTTCCTATACCCTTAGGCGGGTTACACCTTTGTACACATACATAATAGGATTCTAACGGCATGAAGCTACTCACTTCTAGTTCCAAAACTGCTTAATATTTTCGACCCCAAGACGTGTTTTCCCACAAATTAGTCCAAGATAAGTTTGCAGGCAAGGGAATCCCAATTAACGATACACCCTTATTCCCATGCTGTGGCAGATGGGTGCATACCCAACAGTTCGTCTTATTAGTTACTTGAGAAATTGTTTGTATTAAGGTCAGGTGTAAGTTCTCATCCCAAGTTGCCCACCCCAAATCCGAGAACCGCACCCCTGCAATCATTAGGATCTGGAAAACCGTAATTTTGTTGGTCCAATTGGAGTGGTGGTCCATATCCTCGCCGGGGCCTTCTTCACCCTTGAATTGTGGATCCAAGCTGCTTGCTTCTTAATCTTAATGGCGGTGTGTGTTGTCAGTAATACTTGGTATGCTCCCATCCACTTTCCTTCCATTTTTCCTGCACGGGTTGTCCTGAAAAAGTCTTTATATATATATAATCCCCGAGCATAAAGGGGTGGATTGGTTGATCCAACCCTCTAGCCCTGGTCCCTAAAACAAATGTATGTACTTTATTTAATTGTTTCTGAAGTTCAGTTATATAAGCATATAAATATTCTGATCCTAACTGCGTTAGGTCCTCTCCACTAAATAGAAATTGCTATGGCCTTCCATATAAGATTTTGAAGGGACTCAAATTTCCTTTTATTCTAGGTTTAACTCTAATTCCAAGTAATGCTAAAGGGAGGGATTGAGGCCATGACAAATTAGCTTCTTATCCAATTTTAGCTATTTATTGTTTAATTAAATGGTTCATTTTTTCTACCTGTCCACTTGCCTGTGGTCTATAAGGAGTATGCAGTTGCCAATCTATCTTTAGAATCTTACTTATCTGTTCTACCACTTGTGCACAAAAATGTGAAACTCTATCAGAAGACATTGCTACTAGAATCCCAAAGCATGGTATTATTTCATTGAACAAGACTTTAACCACTTCTCTTGCTTTGTTTGTTCGACAGGGAAAGGCTTCAGGCCTTCCTGAAAACGTGTCAGTCAGAACCAGTAAATAATGATACCCCCCTTTTCTAGGGAGTTCTGAAAAATCAATTTGCCACTGTTGCCCCGAATAATTTCCTTTACCGATTATTCCAAATTTTATTCTATCCTTGGTATTGTGTAAGCAAATGCTACATTGTTGAGTTACTTGTTTTATCATATCGTCCCACTAATGTCTGACTCAGGCTCTTATGCAGTGTGCCAGCTCCCCAATGCGTTTTATTGTGTTCTGTAAGAACTATGGGCCATGTCAAACTAGAGGGTATTACTATGGGGTTATCTTTTAAATATACTCATCCATCTGGTTTCATTTTACCTTTCAAATCTTCAATTAATTTTAAGTCTTCTTTTGTATAATTTGGATATAGTTTGGATTTTACCGTCTGGTATCAAAGACAATGCCTTCACCTCAGTTATTTCAGCTGCCTGCTTAGCCTCTGCCAATCGATTTTCCAATTTCAAAATCGGTGTTCCCCTTTTGGTGTCCCTGACAATGCATGATAGCTACCTTTTCTGGTTGTTTTACAGCCTCTAACAATTTTAAAATTTCTTCAGCATACTTTGTGTTTTCACTGAGCGGTCAGCAATCCATGTTCTTTCCAAATTGCTCCATGAGCATGTACCACGCCGAATGTATATTTAGAATCTGTCCAAATATTTACCCTTTTTCCCGCTGCCAGTTCCAATGCTCTCGTGAGAGCAACTATCTCCGCCTTTTGAGCTGATGTTCCAGGGGGTAAAGGCTTAGACTCGATTACCTGCTGAGTAGTTGTTATAGCATATCCAGCTTTACGTTGTCTTTGCGTAACAAAACTGCTCCCATCCGTGAACCAAGTGTCTTCCGCATCTTCCATGGGCTCCTCCTTAAGGTCTGGTCGGCTGGAATACACAGACTCTAGAGTTTCTAAACAATCGTGAATCACAGCTTGTGCCGGAGCATCACTAAGAAAAGAGGCTAGATTCACAATATGAATTATCACAATTTCCACGTCGTCCTGTTCTACCAATATTGCTTGATATTTCAAAATCATCAATTCTTGTTTAAGTTGTTTAAAGACTTTTTGTGCTTCTCCAGTCCAGACTAACTTTGACTGGTTAATCTTTATCAATTCACATAGAGGCTTTACCAATAGTCCATAATTATAAATCCAAAGGCGACACCAACCTGTCATTCCTAAAAAGCTTTGTAGCTCCTTTACCATTTGAGGTTCTGGAGTCCGGCAAATGACTTCCTTATGTTCAGTTCCTAGTTCTCGTTGTCCTTCCGAAATGTCAAATCCCAGATAGGTCACACTTTGTTGAGCCAGCTGGACTTTCTGTCAAGAGACTTGATATCTATTTAAACCCAGAAAATTAAGACGACTTATAGTCCATTGAATACAACTCCCTTTAGTCTCGGTAGCTATTAAGAGATCATCTACATATTGTAACAAAGCACCTTCAGTGTCCGGAGGTATCCATGTTTCGAGTTCCCTTGCTAATTGGTTTCCAAAAATAGTGGGGCTATTCTTGAATCCTTGAGGTAGTAATGTCCACGTAAGCTGCGTCTTTCTGCCTGAATCGGGATTTTCCCATTCAAAGGCGAATAGGTTTTGGCTTTCTGTGGCTAAGCCTAGGCAGAAGAAGGCATCTTTTAAATCCAGTACGGTAAACCAGACTTGACTATTCTTTAATTTAGTCAGCAAAGTATAAGGGTTTGCCACTACTGGATGTATATCCTCAGTGATTTTATTTATGGCCCTCAAATCCTGAACTAGCCTATAGCTTTTTCATCTGCCTTTTTAATTGGCAATATGGGTGCATTGTATTCTGATTCGCATTCAATCAATAATCCATACTGTAAAAATTGATCAATTATCTCTTTAATTCCTTTCCTATCTTCTATCCTCAAAGGATATTACTTAACCTTAACGGGTTTCTCTCCTGGCTTTAATTTAATAATTATTAAGGTCACATTTTTAGCTCTTCCAGGGACTTCGGTAGCCCAAACTCCTGGACATACTTGATCTGTGATCTCTAAAGGTATTTCACTTTTAGGGTCAGTTTGTATTAGTGCCAAGCTTAACACATTTATTAGTTGTTCTTCTCCTGTTCTTAATTCCATTTTCCCTTTTTCAAAGACAATTTCTGCTCCTACTTGCTCTAATGAATCTCTACCTAAGAGTGCCCATGAGGAGCTAGGCATAGATAAAAATCTGTGTATGCCCCATTGTTTCCCTAACTTGTACTTCAAAGGTTCACAAAAATAAGCCTTTTCGGTTACACCTTGTCCTGGTTTCAGTTAGAACAGAGTTAATTTTCTTCCTAGTAGCTGGGAGAATGCTATGTTTTGGCTTAGGGTGAGAAGAGTGCTGGTAACACCCCAATGTTTTAATTGTTGCAGAGCAATGCTTATAGCAAGCCAAGGACATCTCAGCTTCTTGCTCTGTCCTGCCAACAGGCAGGCTGGGGGTGCAGTAAGAGCTGGGAGGGGACAGACCCAGGACAGGTGACCCAAACTAGCCAAAGGGGTATTCCATAGCATCTGACGTCAGGCTAAACAATACATAGGGGTGGCTAGCCAGGGGGAGGGGGCCGGACTGCTCGGGGTTAGGCTGGGCATCGGTCAGCGGGTGGTGAGCAATTGCATTGTGCATCACTTGTTTGTACACATTATTAGTAGTGGTACTATTATCATCATTGTATTATTATTATTATTATTATTATTATTATTATTATTATTATTATTATTATTATTTTGTCTTATTAAACTGTCTTTATCTCAACTCACAGGCTTCACTTTCCATTTCTCTCCCCCGTCCCAGAGAGGGAGGGGGAGGGTGAGCGAACAGCTGCGTGGTGTTTAGCTGCCGGCCGGGTTAAACCACGACACACCTTTTACCCTAACATAATAATTCTGTGAAGGCATTAATGCTTGATTTAGAACTGAATACGTTGCCCCATAGCAATAAGAAATTTCACTTCCATTCCTCCCCTAGCTTCATTATAACCAGTGGAGGATCCGCTAGGGTAGATTCCCCAGGTCCCCGTTATTCCTGTTGAAATCAGGGGTTGATTACCCTAGGAAAAGGCTAGTCAATTTGTCCTCCAAAGCCAGGTCCAAACCGTTTTGTTTTATTTATTTATTTATTTATTTATTTATTTTCATTACATTTCAGAGTTGGTCCAAAAATTCCATAGGGCTTTCTTTTAGACCTTGTTGGAAGCATATTCTCAATTCCCAATTCATCCAGGTTTTAGTATTTACTTAACCGTTCATAATTTTCAGGATGATTCGGGTCTTAGTGGGGGTCGGTCAGGGGAATGCAATTGTCCACAGTTCCCTGAACGGTCCCATCAGCAATCTGAGCTCGCACATGAACTCAGGTTGTTTTAAGAGTGTACCTCTTTTCTGTTTCTGTGACAACTCTCTCGGACCGATCATGGTCCCTTTGCCCTAAAGGGCTAACACCCCTGATTTTAAGATCTCTGCCTCGGGCAGAGGCAGAACTATTAACATTCCTACATCCTCTTTCCCTGCTCATTCAACTTCAAACACCTTTAACACTTTCAACAACCCTTTTAACACTTCCTTTATCTTTCTCCAGCCTGCACTTCTCTAATGCCAACATCAAAGGTTCAGTCAGGGGCCAACTTAATTCCCTACCTTTTCCCACCAAGATGCTGAAACATCAGTATACAACATTTCATCCTGTTCTGCTTCTCAAAAAACAACATTAACTGTAGCAAAATATTATAGTTTAAAGTTCCATTTAGGGGCCACTTTTCTCCACATTCCAGCTTATAAAGCGGCCACCACTGATTACGATATTTTATCAATGTTTTCCTGTTCACACTTCCACCGGCAGATCCTCCAATATCCTTCCAGTGACTTAAAACACATCCTAACACACTTTTCTTTAAAATTTCACTGCTTGTTTGCCCCCCCAGTTTCCAGTTTACACTTTCAGAATACACACGTTACTTACAAAAGCGTATCACAAAACGTATCACTCACAAAAATACGGGCACGCAATATCTTTCAGTAGCGATGTCACAAAACTACTATTACCAGCAATATTGCCAAAATCACAGTAACAATAGTCAGAGTCAAATTCCACATGCGATAAGTCAGAAAACCGAACTGTGTAACACCGTAACGATATCTTTCTTATAACAATGCCACGAACCTACTATTACCACCAGGAAAATAGCCAAAATCGCAGTAACAAGAACCAGAGTTAAATACCATACTCCATGAGTCAGAAAACCGAAATAGACAACACAATTCCAGATGGACCTTAAAGCGAGCTCCTTCCTTAAGGTCCCCAAACATGTACTTATGGTGCTAACCACAAAGTATATACCAAACACTGCCTCGCAGAAGATCACCTTCTGACTTACAGACAGTTCCAGATGACCGGTCTACCAGAAAAACAAACCAGAATAAAGAATATACTCACTTACAATGATGGGGTCCTTGTCTGCCTCCGCAGTGATCTGGTGAGTCGAGGAGTCCCTCTGGGAAATCCCGGGGGTACCCTAGGGAGTCCTGTTCCCAGCGGGTCCTGCAGTCCGGCAGAGAGGTTGTCCCATCTGGGTCGCCAAATTGATTCAAAGATCGAAGCCGAAATTCCTTTAAGTGGTATATTCTTTATTGCAGCGCTGGATGCACGGGGGATCTCTCCACCTATCGTGCATACCCAAAGCAGAAAGCAGTCTTGAATTTATACAAACAATCTATCAATATTCTACAAGCACCTATACATATGCATTACCTATCCCCGCCTTCCCTCGCTTCTCATGCTAATTAGCCTTTTGGCACCTTGCGCCTGCGCAGAGCCTTCCAAGAATTGTGGGCAGGGGTCTTTGGGACGTGGGCAGGGGTCTTTGGGAGGAAGACCCCGAGTCTTCCTCACAGTGTACTTTTCACCTTTGGTCAGGAATCTGCTGAATTGGCATGTTTCTTAATTGCAAGAGCTGGTTGTTGCCAATTCTCCCGTTTGTTGTATCTTTATAATGAATTCCAATGTCCAGTTTCGAGACTTACAGTCCTTACATTCGTTTCTCTGTCCGCCTGCCGCTTCCTTATCATGAGTTCCAGTGTCTTGTTTCGAGATATACAGTCCTTGTCTGGGGATTGTCCTTGCCTCCCCAATACCTCCTTAATCAATCCCCCCTTTTCTTTTCCCATGCAAATTCTTTTGCATCAGATACTTTCTTTATTTACAGTAACACAACAAAGCAGGCATCTAAACAACATGCACACAAATATTCCTAACACTACTAATACGATTAGAGCAATGAATACTTGTTTCAACCATTGGAAATTGGGCAACCAGGAGGTTAACTTATTCCATAGTTCACTAAAACTCCATGAAAGATCATCTTTACTGATCTCATGTAGGATCCTTGTCTGCTTCCATATTTCTTCCAGGTCGGTAGAGATCCTTCCACTCTGATCTACATACATACAACAACTTGTGTTTATTACCGTACAGACTCCCCCTTGAGTGGCCAGTAACAAGTCTAGGGCCATCCGATTTTGTAACACTACCTGTGATAAACTAGATATCTCTTCTTGTTGAGCCTTTATAGCATCCAGAATTTTGTTTTCTAACTTCTCTATAATTGCAGAAATATTAACTATTGCCTTTTCCAATTCACTCACTCCTAACCATGGGATAAACCATCGCACAAAACTATGAAAAGGGGTGTGTCTCTCTACCAATGGATTGTTAATTTTTCATCTGATTCTCCGGATATGATTTCTCAAGTAACCTCGAGGCACTACATCATGTACTGCCATATTGGGGACTACCGCTCCAAGAGTGCAAGTTCCCTTCCAATTCTCAGGCAAGACCTTACGGGCTGTATCATTGCATAGCCAATACCACCCTTTTCCTTCTGGAACCGTCCAGCTGGTTGAATTTGCCCAGCCGCTAGTCGTACTAATATCAATTGTTCAATTACAAGATGTCTGATTTCCCACATAAGTAGTATCCGTATTTATACAATGCTGTTTTCCTATACCCTTAGGCGGGTTACACCTTTGTACACATACATAATAGGATTCTAACGGCATGAAGCTACTCACTTCTAGTTCCAAAACTGCTTAATATTTTCGACCCCAAGACGTGTTTTCCCACAAATTAGTCCAAGATAAGTTTGCAGGCAAGGGAATCCCAATTAACGATACACCCTTATTCCCATGCTGTGGCAGATGGGTGCATACCCAACAGTTCGTCTTATTAGTTACTTGAGAAATTGTTTGTATTAAGGTCAGGTGTAAGTTCTCATCCCAAGTTGCCCACCCCAAATCCGAGAACCGCACCCCTGCAATCATTAGGATCTGGAAAACCGTAATTTTGTTGGTCCAATTGGAGTGGTGGTCCATATCCTCGCCGGGGCCTTCTTCACCCTTGAATTGTGGATCCAAGCTGCTTGCTTCTTAATCTTAATGGCGGTGTGTGTTGTCAGTAATACTTGGTATGCTCCCATCCACTTTCCTTCCATTTTTCCTGCACGGGTTGTCCTGAAAAAGTCTTTATATATATATAATCCCCGAGCTTAAAGGGGTGGATTGGTTGATCCAACCCTCTAGCCCTGGTCCCTAAAACAAATGTATGTACTTTATTTAATTGTTTCTGAAGTTCAGTTATATAAGCATATAAATATTCTGATCCTAACTGCGTTAGGTCCTCTCCACTAAATAGAAATTGCTATGGCCTTCCATATAAGATTTTGAAGGGACTCAAATTTCCTTTTATTCTAGGTTTAACTCTAATTCCAAGTAATGCTAAAGGGAGGGATTGAGGCCATGACAAATTAGCTTCTTATCCAATTTTAGCTATTTATTGTTTAATTAAATGGTTCATTTTTTCTACCTGTCCACTTGCCTGTGGTCTATAAGGAGTATGCAGTTGCCAATCTATCTTTAGAATCTTACTTATCTGTTCTACCACTTGTGCACAAAAATGTGAAACTCTATCAGAAGACATTGCTACTAGAATCCCAAAGCATGGTATTATTTCATTGAACAAGACTTTAACCACTTCTCTTGCTTTGTTTGTTCGACAGGGAAAGGCTTCAGGCCTTCCTGAAAACGTGTCAGTCAGAACCAGTAAATAATGATACCCCCCTTTTCTAGGGAGTTCTGAAAAATCAATTTGCCACTGTTGCCCCGAATAATTTCCTTTACCGATTATTCCAAATTTTATTCTATCCTTGGTATTGTGTAAGCAAATGCTACATTGTTGAGTTACTTGTTTTATCATATCGTCCCACTAATGTCTGACTCAGGCTCTTATGCAGTGTGCCAGCTCCCCAATGCGTTTTATTGTGTTCTGTAAGAACTATGGGCCATGTCAAACTAGAGGGTATTACTATGGGGTTATCTTTTAAATATACTCATCCATCTGGTTTCATTTTACCTTTCAAATCTTCAATTAATTTTAAGTCTTCTTTTGTATAATTTGGATATAGTTTGGATTTTACCGTCTGGTATCAAAGACAATGCCTTCACCTCAGTTATTTCAGCTGCCTGCTTAGCCTCTGCCAATCGATTTTCCAATTTCAAAATCGGTGTTCCCCTTTTGGTGTCCCTGACAATGCATGATAGCTACCTTTTCTGGTTGTTTTACAGCCTCTAACAATTTTAAAATTTCTTCAGCATACTTTGTGTTTTCACTGAGCGGTCAGCAATCCATGTTCTTTCCAAATTGCTCCATGAGCATGTACCACGCCGAATGTATATTTAGAATCTGTCCAAATATTTACCCTTTTTCCCGCTGCCAGTTCCAATGCTCTCGTGAGAGCAACTATCTCCGCCTTTTGAGCTGATGTTCCAGGGGGTAAAGGCTTAGACTCGATTACCTGCTGAGTAGTTGTTATAGCATATCCAGCTTTACGTTGTCTTTGCGTAACAAAACTGCTCCCATCCGTGAACCAAGTGTCTTCCGCATCTTCCATGGGCTCCTCCTTAAGGTCTGGTCGGCTGGAATACACAGTCTCTAGAGTTTCTAAACAATCGTGAATCACAGCTTGTGCCGGAGCATCACTAAGAAAAGAGGCTAGATTCACAATATGAATTATCACAATTTCCACGTCGTCCTGTTCTACCAATATTGCTTGATATTTCAAAATCATCAATTCTTGTTTAAGTTGTTTAAAGACTTTTTGTGCTTCTCCAGTCCAGACTAACTTTGACTGGTTAATCTTTATCAATTCACATAGAGGCTTTACCAATAGTCCATAATTATAAATCCAAAGGCGACACCAACCTGTCATTCCTAAAAAGCTTTGTAGCTCCTTTACCATTTGAGGTTCTGGAGTCCGGCAAATGACTTCCTTATGTTCAGTTCCTAGTTCTCGTTGTCCTTCCGAAATTTCAAATCCCAGATAGGTCACACTTTGTTGAGCCAGCTGGACTTTCTGTCAAGAGACTTGATATCCATTTAAACCCAGAAAATTAAGACGACTTATAGTCCATTGAATACAACTCCCTTTAGTCTCGGTAGCTATTAAGAGATCATCTACATACTACATATTGTAACAAAGCACCTTCAGTGTCCGGAGGTATCCATGTTTCGAGTTCCCTTGCTAACTGGTTTCCAAAAATAGTGGGGCTATTCTTGAATCCTTGAGGTAGTAATGTCCACGTAAGCTGCGTCTTTCTGTCTGAATCGGGATTTTCCCATTCAAAGGCGAATAGGTTTTGGCTTTCTGTGGCTAAGCCTAGGCAGAAGAAGGCATCTTTTAAATCCAGTACGGTAAACCAGACTTGACTATTCTTTAATTTAGTCAGCAAAGTATAAGGGTTTGCCACTACTGGATGTATATCCTCAGTGATTTTATTTATGGCCCTCAAATCCTGAACTAGCCTATAGCTTTTTCATCTGCCTTTTTAATTGGCAATATGGGTGCATTGTATTCTGATTCGCATTCAATCAATAATCCATACTGTAAAAATTGATCAATTATCTCTTTAATTCCTTTCCTATCTTCTATCCTCAAAGGATATTACTTAACCTTAACGGGTTTCTCTCCTGGCTTTAATTTAATAATCATTAAGGTCACATTTTTAGCTCTTCCAGGGACTTCGGTAGCCCAAACTCCCGGACATACTTGATCTGTGATCTCTAAAGGTATTTCACTTTTAGGGTCAGTTTGTATTAGTGCCAAGCTTAACACATTTATTAGTTGTTCTTCTCCTGTTCTTAATTCCATTTTCCCCTTTTCAAAGACAATTTCTGCTCCTACTTGCTCTAATAAATCTCTACCTAAGAGTGCCCATGAGGAGCTAGGCATAGATAAAAATCTGTGTATGCCCCATTGTTTCCCTAACTTGTACTTCAAAGGTTCACAAAAATAAGCCTTTTCGGTTACACCTTGTCCTGGTTTCAGTTAGAACAGAGTTAATTTTCTTCCTAGTAGCTGGGAGAATGCTATGTTTTGGCTTAGGATGAGAAGAGTGCTGATAACACCCCGATGTTTCAATTGTTGCAGAGCAATGCTTATAGCAAGCCAAGGACATCTCAGCTTCTTGCTCTGTCCTGCCAACAGGCAGGCTGGGGGTGCAGTAAGAGCTGGGAGGGGACAGACCCAGGACAGGTGACCCAAACTAGCCAAAGGGGTATTCCATAGCATCTGACGTCAGGCTAAACAATACATAGGGGTGGCTAGCCAGGGGGAGGGGGCCGGACTGCTCGGGGTTAGGCTGGGCATCGGTCAGCGGGTGGTGAGCAATTGCATTGTGCATCACTTGTTTGTACACATTATTACTAGTGGTACTATTATCATCATTGTATTATTATTATTATTATTATTATTATTATTATTATTTTGTCTTATTAAACTGTCTTTATCTCAACTCACAGGCTTCACTTTCCATTTCTCTCCCCCGTCCCAGAGAGGGAGGGGGAGGGTGAGCGAACAGCTGCGTGGTGTTTAGCTGCCGGCCGGGTTAAACCACGACACACCTTTTACCCTAACATAATAATTCTGTGAAGGCATTAATGCTTGATTTAGAACTGAATACGTTGCCCCATAGCAATAAGAAATTTCACTTCCATTCCTCCCCTAGCTTCATTATAACCAGTGGAGGATCCGCTAGGGTAGATTCCCCAGGTCCCCGTTATTCCTGTTGAAATCAGGGGTTGATTACCCTAGGAAAAGGCTAGTCAATTTGTCCTCCAAAGCCAGGTCCAAACCGTTTTGTTTTATTTATTTATTTATTTATTTATTTTCATTACATTTCAGAGTTGGTCCAAAAATTCCATAGGGCTTTCTTTTAGACCTTGTTGGAAGCATATTCTCAATTCCCAATTCATCCAGGTTTTAGTATTTACTTAACCGTTCATGATTTTCAGGATGATTCGGGTCTTAGTGGGGGTCGGTCAGGGGAATGCAATTGTCCACAGTTCCCTGAACGGTCCCATCAGCAATCTGAGCTCGCACATGAACTCAGGTTGTTTTAAGAGTGTACCTCTTTTCTGTTTCTGTGACAACTCTCTCGGACCGATCATGGTCCCTTTGCCCAAAAGGGCTAACACCCCTGATTTTAAGATCTCTGCCTCGGGCAGAGGCAGAACTATTAACATTCCTACATCCTCTTTCCCTGCTCATTCAACTTCAAACACCTTTAACACTTTCAACAACCCTTTTAACACTTCCTTTATCTTTCTCCAGCCTGTACTTCTCTAATGCCAACATCAAAGGTTCAGTCAGGGGCCAACTTAATTCCCTACCTTTTCCCACCAAGATGCTGAAACATCAGTATACAACATTTCATCCTGTTCTGCTTCTCAAAAAACAACATTAACTGTAGCAAAATATTATAGTTTAAAGTTCCATTTAGGGGCCACTTTTCTCCACATTCCAGCTTATAAAGCGGCCACCACTGATTACGATATTTTATCAATGTTTTCCTGTTCACACTTCCACCGGCAGATCCTCCAATATCTTTCCAGTGACTTAAAACACATCCTAACACACTTTTCTTTAAAATTTCACTGCTTGTTTGCCCCCCCAGTTTCCAGTTTACACTTTCAGAATACACACGTTACTTACAAAAGCGTATCACAAAACGTATCACTCACAAAAATACGGGCACGCAATATCTTTCAGTAGCGATGTCACAAAACTACTATTACCAGCAATATTGCCAAAATCACAGTAACAATAGTCAGAGTCAAATTCCACATGCGATAAGTCAGAAAACCGAACTGTGTAACACCGTAACGATATCTTTCTTATAACAATGCCACGAACCTACTATTACCACCAGGAAAATAGCCAAAATCGCAGTAACAAGAACCAGAGTTAAATACCATACTCCATGAGTCAGAAAACCGAAATAGACAACACAATTCCAGATGGACCTTAAAGCGAGCTCCTTCCTTAAGGTCCCCAAACATGTACTTATGGTGCTAACCACAAAGTATATACCAAACACTGCCTCGCAGAAGATCACCTTCTGACTTACAGACAGTTCCAGATGACCGGTCTACCAGAAAAACAAACCAGAATAAAGAATATACTCACTTACAATGATGGGGTCCTTGTCTGCCTCCGCAGTGATCTGGTGAGTCGAGGAGTCCCTCTGGGAAATCCCGGGGGTACCCTAGGGAGTCCTGTTCCCAGCGGGTCCTGCAGTCCGGCAGAGAGGTTGTCCCATCTGGGTCGCCAAATTGATTCAAAGATCGAAGCCGAAATTCCTTTAAGTGGTATATTCTTTATTGCAGCGCTGGATGCACGGGGGATCTCTCCACCTATCGTGCATACCCAAAGCAGAAAGCAGTCTTGAATTTATACAAACAATCTATCAATATTCTACAAGCACCTATACATATGCATTACCTATCCCCGCCTTCCCTCGCTTCTCATGCTAATTAGCCTTTTGGCACCTTGCGCCTGCGCAGAGCCTTCCAAGAATTGTGGGCAGGGGTCTTTGGGACGTGGGCAGGGGTCTTTGGGAGGAAGACCCCGAGTCTTCCTCACAGTGTACTTTTCACCTTTGGTCAGGAATCTGCTGAATTGGCATGTTTCTTAATTGCAAGAGCTGGTTGTTGCCAATTCTCCCGTTTGTTGTATCTTTATAATGAATTCCAATGTCCAGTTTCGAGACTTACAGTCCTTACATTCGTTTCTCTGTCCGCCTGCCGCTTCCTTATCATGAGTTCCAGTGTCTTGTTTCGAGATATACAGTCCTTGTCTGGGGATTGTCCTTGCCTCCCCAATACCTCCTTAATCAATCCCCCCTTTTCTTTTCCCATGCAAATTCTTTTGCATCAGATACTTTCTTTATTTACAGTAACACAACAAAGCAGGCATCTAAACAACATGCACACAAATATTCCTAACACTACTAATACGATTAGAGCAATGAATACTTGTTTCAACCATTGGAAATTGGGCAACCAGGAGGTTAACTTATTCCATAGTTCACTAAAACTCCATGAAAGATCATCTTTACTGATCTCATGTAGGATCCTTGTCTGCTTCCATATTTCTTCCAGGTCGGTAGAGATCCTTCCACTCTGATCTACATACATACAACAACTTGTGTTTATTACCGTACAGACTCCCCCTTGAGTGGCCAGTAACAAGTCTAGGGCCATCCGATTTTGTAACACTACCTGTGATAAACTAGATATCTCTTCTTGTTGAGCCTTTATAGCATCCAGAATTTTGTTTTCTAACTTCTCTATAATTGCAGAAATATTAACTATTGCCTTTTCCAATTCACTCACTCCTAACCATGGGATAAACCATCGCACAAAACTATGAAAAGGGGTGTGTCTCTCTACCAATGGATTGTTAATTTTTCATCTGATTCTCCGGATATGATTTCTCAAGTAACCTCGAGGCACTACATCATGTACTGCCATATTGGGGACTACCGCTCCAAGAGTGCAAGTTCCCTTCCAATTCTCAGGCAAGACCTTACGGGCTGTATCATTGCATAGCCAATACCACCCTTTTCCTTCTGGAACCGTCCAGCTGGTTGAATTTGCCCAGCCGCTAGTCGTACTAATATCAATTGTTCAATTACAAGATGTCTGATTTCCCACATAAGTAGTATCCGTATTTATACAATGCTGTTTTCCTATACCCTTAGGCGGGTTACACCTTTGTACACATACATAATAGGATTCTAACGGCATGAAGCTACTCACTTCTAGTTCCAAAACTGCTTAATATTTTCGACCCCAAGACGTGTTTTCCCACAAATTAGTCCAAGATAAGTTTGCAGGCAAGGGAATCCCAATTAACGATACACCCTTATTCCCATGCTGTGGCAGATGGGTGCATACCCAACAGTTCGTCTTATTAGTTACTTGAGAAATTGTTTGTATTAAGGTCAGGTGTAAGTTCTCATCCCAAGTTGCCCACCCCAAATCCGAGAACCGCACCCCTGCAATCATTAGGATCTGGAAAACCGTAATTTTGTTGGTCCAATTGGAGTGGTGGTCCATATCCTCGCCGGGGCCTTCTTCACCCTTGAATTGTGGATCCAAGCTGCTTGCTTCTTAATCTTAATGGCGGTGTGTGTTGTCAGTAATACTTGGTATGCTCCCATCCACTTTCCTTCCATTTTTCCTGCACGGGTTGTCCTGAAAAAGTCTTTATATATATATAATCCCCGAGCTTAAAGGGGTGGATTGGTTGATCCAACCCTCTAGCCCTGGTCCCTAAAACAAATGTATGTACTTTATTTAATTGTTTCTGAAGTTCAGTTATATAAGCATATAAATATTCTGATCCTAACTGCGTTAGGTCCTCTCCACTAAATAGAAATTGCTATGGCCTTCCATATAAGATTTTGAAGGGACTCAAATTTCCTTTTATTCTAGGTTTAACTCTAATTCCAAGTAATGCTAAAGGGAGGGATTGAGGCCATGACAAATTAGCTTCTTATCCAATTTTAGCTATTTATTGTTTAATTAAATGGTTCATTTTTTCTACCTGTCCACTTGCCTGTGGTCTATAAGGAGTATGCAGTTGCCAATCTATCTTTAGAATCTTACTTATCTGTTCTACCACTTGTGCACAAAAATGTGAAACTCTATCAGAAGACATTGCTACTAGAATCCCAAAGCATGGTATTATTTCATTGAACAAGACTTTAACCACTTCTCTTGCTTTGTTTGTTCGACAGGGAAAGGCTTCAGGCCTTCCTGAAAACGTGTCAGTCAGAACCAGTAAATAATGATACCCCCCTTTTCTAGGGAGTTCTGAAAAATCAATTTGCCACTGTTGCCCCGAATAATTTCCTTTACCGATTATTCCAAATTTTATTCTATCCTTGGTATTGTGTAAGCAAATGCTACATTGTTGAGTTACTTGTTTTATCATATCGTCCCACTAATGTCTGACTCAGGCTCTTATGCAGTGTGCCAGCTCCCCAATGCGTTTTATTGTGTTCTGTAAGAACTATGGGCCATGTCAAACTAGAGGGTATTACTATGGGGTTATCTTTTAAATATACTCATCCATCTGGTTTCATTTTACCTTTCAAATCTTCAATTAATTTTAAGTCTTCTTTTGTATAATTTGGATATAGTTTGGATTTTACCGTCTGGTATCAAAGACAATGCCTTCACCTCAGTTATTTCAGCTGCCTGCTTAGCCTCTGCCAATCGATTTTCCAATTTCAAAATCGGTGTTCCCCTTTTGGTGTCCCTGACAATGCATGATAGCTACCTTTTCTGGTTGTTTTACAGCCTCTAACAATTTTAAAATTTCTTCAGCATACTTTGTGTTTTCACTGAGCGGTCAGCAATCCATGTTCTTTCCAAATTGCTCCATGAGCATGTACCACGCCGAATGTATATTTAGAATCTGTCCAAATATTTACCCTTTTTCCCGCTGCCAGTTCCAATGCTCTCGTGAGAGCAACTATCTCCGCCTTTTGAGCTGATGTTCCAGGGGGTAAAGGCTTAGACTCGATTACCTGCTGAGTAGTTGTTATAGCATATCCAGCTTTACGTTGTCTTTGCGTAACAAAACTGCTCCCATCCGTGAACCAAGTGTCTTCCGCATCTTCCATGGGCTCCTCCTTAAGGTCTGGTCGGCTGGAATACACAGTCTCTAGAGTTTCTAAACAATCGTGAATCACAGCTTGTGCCGGAGCATCACTAAGAAAAGAGGCTAGATTCACAATATGAATTATCACAATTTCCACGTCGTCCTGTTCTACCAATATTGCTTGATATTTCAAAATCATCAATTCTTGTTTAAGTTGTTTAAAGACTTTTTGTGCTTCTCCAGTCCAGACTAACTTTGACTGGTTAATCTTTATCAATTCACATAGAGGCTTTACCAATAGTCCATAATTATAAATCCAAAGGCGACACCAACCTGTCATTCCTAAAAAGCTTTGTAGCTCCTTTACCATTTGAGGTTCTGGAGTCCGGCAAATGACTTCCTTATGTTCAGTTCCTAGTTCTCGTTGTCCTTCCGAAATTTCAAATCCCAGATAGGTCACACTTTGTTGAGCCAGCTGGACTTTCTGTCAAGAGACTTGATATCCATTTAAACCCAGAAAATTAAGACGACTTATAGTCCATTGAATACAACTCCCTTTAGTCTCGGTAGCTATTAAGAGATCATCTACATACTACATATTGTAACAAAGCACCTTCAGTGTCCGGAGGTATCCATGTTTCGAGTTCCCTTGCTAACTGGTTTCCAAAAATAGTGGGGCTATTCTTGAATCCTTGAGGTAGTAATGTCCACGTAAGCTGCGTCTTTCTGTCTGAATCGGGATTTTCCCATTCAAAGGCGAATAGGTTTTGGCTTTCTGTGGCTAAGCCTAGGCAGAAGAAGGCATCTTTTAAATCCAGTACGGTAAACCAGACTTGACTATTCTTTAATTTAGTCAGCAAAGTATAAGGGTTTGCCACTACTGGATGTATATCCTCAGTGATTTTATTTATGGCCCTCAAATCCTGAACTAGCCTATAGCTTTTTCATCTGCCTTTTTAATTGGCAATATGGGTGCATTGTATTCTGATTCGCATTCAATCAATAATCCATACTGTAAAAATTGATCAATTATCTCTTTAATTCCTTTCCTATCTTCTATCCTCAAAGGATATTACTTAACCTTAACGGGTTTCTCTCCTGGCTTTAATTTAATAATCATTAAGGTCACATTTTTAGCTCTTCCAGGGACTTCGGTAGCCCAAACTCCCGGACATACTTGATCTGTGATCTCTAAAGGTATTTCACTTTTAGGGTCAGTTTGTATTAGTGCCAAGCTTAACACATTTATTAGTTGTTCTTCTCCTGTTCTTAATTCCATTTTCCCCTTTTCAAAGACAATTTCTGCTCCTACTTGCTCTAATAAATCTCTACCTAAGAGTGCCCATGAGGAGCTAGGCATAGATAAAAATCTGTGTATGCCCCATTGTTTCCCTAACTTGTACTTCAAAGGTTCACAAAAATAAGCCTTTTCGGTTACACCTTGTCCTGGTTTCAGTTAGAACAGAGTTAATTTTCTTCCTAGTAGCTGGGAGAATGCTATGTTTTGGCTTAGGATGAGAAGAGTGCTGATAACACCCCGATGTTTCAATTGTTGCAGAGCAATGCTTATAGCAAGCCAAGGACATCTCAGCTTCTTGCTCTGTCCTGCCAACAGGCAGGCTGGGGGTGCAGTAAGAGCTGGGAGGGGACAGACCCAGGACAGGTGACCCAAACTAGCCAAAGGGGTATTCCATAGCATCTGACGTCAGGCTAAACAATACATAGGGGTGGCTAGCCAGGGGGAGGGGGCCGGACTGCTCGGGGTTAGGCTGGGCATCGGTCAGCGGGTGGTGAGCAATTGCATTGTGCATCACTTGTTTGTACACATTATTACTAGTGGTACTATTATCATCATTGTATTATTATTATTATTATTATTATTATTATTATTATTATTATTATTATTATTTTGTCTTATTAAACTGTCTTTATCTCAACTCACAGGCTTCACTTTCCATTTCTCTCCCCCGTCCCAGAGAGGGAGGGGGAGGGGGAGCGAACAGCTGCGTGGTGTTTAGCTGCCGGCCGGGTTAAACCACGACACACCTTTTACCCTAACATAATAATTCTGTGAAGGCATTAATGCTTGATTTAGAACTGAATACGTTGCCCCATAGCAATAAGAAATTTCACTTCCATTCCTCCCCTAGCTTCATTATAACCAGTGGAGGATCCGCTAGGGTAGATTCCCCAGGTCCCCGTTATTCCTGTTGAAATCAGGGGTTGATTACCCTAGGAAAAGGCTAGTCAATTTGTCCTCCAAAGCCAGGTCCAAACCGTTTTGTTTTATTTATTTATTTATTTATTTATTTTCATTACATTTCAGAGTTGGTCCAAAAATTCCATAGGGCTTTCTTTTAGACCTTGTTGGAAGCATATTCTCAATTCCCAATTCATCCAGGTTTTAGTATTTACTTAACCGTTCATGATTTTCAGGATGATTCGGGTCTTAGTGGGGGTCGGTCAGGGGAATGCAATTGTCCACAGTTCCCTGAACGGTCCCATCAGCAATCTGAGCAGCAATCTGAGCTCGCACATGAACTCAGGTTGTTTTAAGAGTGTACCTCTTTTCTGTTTCTGTGACAACTCTCTCGGACCGATCATGGTCCCTTTGCCCAAAAGGGCTAACACCCCTGATTTTAAGATCT